>NC_070643.1:17557916-17622010 GCF_947347685.1 Pleuronectes platessa | reverse complement strand
CCAATTTAAATCCTCTGAAAATAAACAGCCCTGAGAAAGCACGTGTTAAGCAGCACGCTCACTTCCTGCGGTGGCCGAGCTCTGAAGGGGCTCGCTGTGGAAGCTGTGAACTCTCATCAGGAACACATCCTGATAATGGAGAGATCAGCAGCTCAAATATGTAAGTACGCGGTGAGTTTCTTTTTTTTCTTTCTTCCCCCCTTCAGTCTCGCGCTCTCTCTCTTTTGACAACCTGGCAGGAGGCCCCCCCCCCGCTCCTTTCTACACATTGCCTCCGCGAATAATACCCAGCTGTATAAGATGAATCATATTTACCGTTTATCCCACGATGAATATTCATAGGTTAACGTTTTGCATGTAGCTCGTCTAAATAGAAAATGGTTGAGGATTGAAGAATCGCAGTTTTGACCCTAGCCATCTGCAGCGTCTTCTCGTCTCTTCACAAACGGACGGAGGATTCTTTTTTTTCTGAAACTTTTTATTCAGCGTGAAAGAAAAACACATTATCACGAAGCGTGCAAGCAGAATTGAATATGTATATCAGCCACTTTAGTTCTTGCGTCTGTTATGTTGCAAATACTACATCAAGTTTTAATATCTGAGTCCCATCAGACTTCAGAGGTACAAAATGTAATGCCTCCGATTTCCCCTCCTCAACTTTCCTCCTCACTGCAGCAGCCGCTCTCTCGACTAACTTCGGTCTCATTAAACGCTTTGCGAGTTGTCTTGAGATGTATCTATTCATTAGCTTCAGAAGGGTGTCATGTGTATGAATTATGCTAACAGGATCTAATTAGCAGATGCAAATGAGGTTAGTCAAAATTGTACTGAAAAGACAGAAGAAAAGCTCCATGGGATAGTTGGAGCTCGACAGCCCACCAACCGCCCCCACGCTGGGCACCAAATGTGATGGTTCGCCCCTGCTGCTGCTCTGTACGGGAGGCAGGACCGAACCACAGACTCAGGAGCGGGGAGGACGGCCACTCGGAGGTGCGCTTGTCAAAATCGGCTCTTTGTTTTATTTTGAAATGCTCATCGGAGTGGAAAGTATCGGTCGGACATCGCAGAAATGGCCGATTGATATCAGCTTATTGTCACTGGTGTGGATGGTGGTCCAACTCATGCAGCCCCGCTCACAGCCCAACGTTATGCATCCCCCCCCCCGCCCCAACCCCACAAAAAAAAGTTACACAACCAGCTGATGAAACTCCAGTATCCGGTGCAAAGTGGACTCACTAATAGCAGCCGCCCACTGGCTCCTGCCATTCTGACATCAGTGGCCCCAGACTGCGGAGAGGCTGGCAGGACTCGGGGAGCGTGCCTTCTGGCCTCGGCAGGGAGGGAGGCCAGCAGGCTGCAGTGTCGCATGCGCACAGTACACATGCGCGCACACACACACACACACACACACACACACGTGTCTCGTCTGTCCGTGGGAGTCGCAGCTAAGTTAGCTCACATGCACGCAGGGTTAGAGGAGGAAGGCGGCAACTGGTGACCCTGGTTATGGTAGAAATCACAAAGCTAGAAAGAGAAGAGAGAAGAACGTTGGTAACTAGCTCGAGCTGGTTGAATCTGGACGACCATTGGAGGCCCTGCCTGGCCTGGCAGAAGAAACTGGGATGAGATTCAGATCAGGTTTTCTAAACTATGACATGAACCTGATGTTCTATCTTAAAAAGATAAATAGAAAGTTACACAATTTAAAAATTAGGGGAAGGCTGTGCCCTGGAGTGTCAACTTTGTTGCTCTCTTTCTCGCACCCTAAACTTATTTTGCTGGACTTATTATTCACTTCAGAAGCAGGATTGTTGCTACACGCACATTATACTGTACCCGAGATACTCTTTTCTATGGGAGTTCAATAGTGAGGGCCACAAAAAATGTAAAAATCAGGATGTTCTGTAATAACTTTAGGTGCATGACCCTTACTAAGGTGCAGAGAGGCCAAGGTGTTTATTTCAACTTGCCTTTAACATGAGAACAAAATGACAAGAATCAATTCAACCGATATAATTGTCGCTAAAATCAAATTTGAATGATAATAACCAGTATTTTATTTCTCAGCTAGTGTTACCACAATGTTTGCGCGCATGTCAAAGGTCATTTTGAAAGCACAAGTAAATATTGTCACTTCTCACTGTCCCTTGAAAAAGACAGGAAGCTGTGAGCAGTCAGCAGTTCGACCACTGTGTCTAGTGATGAAGAAACCACGACCTGGAGCTTAATCTTCCATTGGCGACAGGTCCCGAGCATCTCTGACACAACCGCAGTTTCCCTACGTGCCAGAAACTTTGGGGGGAAAAAACCTGCCTTCACACGTTCTCTGCTTAGTCCCTTCTTGTTCTGTGGAACAAGCCTTCACAGTCCACACGCGGCTGAGTTATATAGGAGAGTGGACGACCCTCTTCACATCCCGTTCTGCCCTTTCTGACAGTATTTGTGACTTTGAACAATTTGCAATTAATACACAAACCCGACTGGTGTGGTTCAGATGTTAATGTGCGATTCCATTTAAAACAAATGTGTTCATACTGCGGGACCTCAGTCATAATGTCTAATTATTACTCGTAATTACTGAAATAAAGCAGTATACAAATTTGACTCAGAGAAACAACCTCGCAGTCGGTGGATAAAGTGAAAGAGAGAATAGCTGCAGGCTCCGTGTGAGACCACCTACTCACATCCTCTGCAGCTCTACGTGAGTCACTGGCGACCACAGCCCACCACTAAGGTGAAATCAGCCATAGTCTTACCCCCAACGCCTACAGGACTCACATAGAAACCACCACTAACACGAAAAAAAGTTTTCATACCTTTTATATTTCGATCTTTTCTGTATGTCCACCTCCTCTTTGGTGTAAAATCATCTCTTTATATTGAGATTATCGTGTTTATAGTTATCGTTATATGATTAAAAGTGGCGGGGGTACAGTTCATGGTGCTTCCGAGCCCCTGACCTCCAACAGCTTGACGACTCCATCGGGAAAACGGAAGAACCCGAAAAGCCTAACGATGAACATAATTAACAGCAATGTTTCACAGGACCCTGAAAACAAAGCCGTTTTTTTTTCCGTCTTTGTTCATTTTGACTGCAGCAGATCCCCTGTCTTCACACCTCCCACACTGGTTTAACGTGTTGCATTGTCCCCCCCACACGGCAAATTGCAAACACACACACACACAGAGTCACAGGGCAGAGACACGCACAAGATCCCACGCGCACAAACAAATATATATATGTGTTTAAGAAGACCACATCAGCCTGCAGCTCCCCCCTCGTCGGCCTCTGCACTGAAGGTGTGATTGTTCGTTGGTGAGGAGGTGGGTGACAACCGGGGGGGGGGGGGGGGGGGGGGGGGGTAGTCCTCGATTGGAATCCTCTTTGTGATTGAACGAGGGGGGATCCCCTTCGTGTGTCAATCCCTCCCGCATGATGGGCAGTTTCTGTTTGAGTGTCACTCAGCAAATGAACCGCCTGAAATGTGCCTGTTCTCCTGGCGAGAGTTAGAACAGATCGATGCCTCCTCCAGGGCTGTGGGGTGGAACTGAATAAGGACTTCAGGCGGAACTTTATTTTGAAACGACAACAAAACCCTAGGAAGAGAAATTAAGGGACGAAGAGGGAGCTCCACTCATCTAAACCCTCCTTTATTGTTTGAATTATGTGTATATATGTTTAGTAGGTTTATTATGTTTATAATATGTTTTATTTATTATGTTTTTTTGTTTAAGTGTGTTTAGTAAAGTGACGGCTTTAAATTTAAAGTACCTGGTCTCTAGCTTCTTATTTTATGTTTTCACCCCACTCCTCAGAACCTAGAACTAGTCCAGTTTTTGGTGTATTAGAGGTAAATGCTACACATGCTCTAGATTTTGCACATTGCCGATTGTTTGACTCCTTCAGACACTTTCAGACTGTTCACAAAGTTCTTTAGTCTGAGTTTTCCAGTGGCTGCGATCCCTCATCACACACCAGACTTTTTTTAAAAGTGAAGTCTGGACCATTACCCCCAGTTCTCGGCTGGTCTGTCCTATCAAGGTCTACAACCATCAGATGAACCTCGAAACCAGCGCCCCCCCCCCCCCCCAGTCAGACAGAATGTTTGGTCCATGTGTCTAGACCTCCACCATATCTGACCCGCCAGCACAGAAGGACACACAAACACTTGACAGATGATCATAAGGAACAAACACAGGCCGGCTCCTTCCCTCCACCATGTGACTTGGATATGCCTGCTCACTGCTGTTCGTAATTTCTTATCATTGACACCCACCCCTCCACATCCACATATACACTTGTCAAATATAACACCTCTACCCACAGGGAGGAGACCAGGTTCTTAGCCTTCTTTAAGGAGAACCTGCCTGAGCGGCCCCACCAGGTTGATTTGCAAGACGCACACGAGTGGGACTCCCCTTGAAGGATCTTTGTCATCTCTCGGTCGTTTTGTCCTCGGGAGTGAAGGCCCTCAGATCGGTCCTCTCCATCTCTCCCCTGCTCTCCAGTCAGAGATGGAGACCAAACCATGGACCACTTCCATGCTATGTGGGAGTCCCTGCTGTTTCAGTGGCTGCCAGGCAGGCAGCCTCTTCCCTCTCCCTCCGAAGCGTTTGGCTCCAGAACGGCGGGAGCCCATCTGATGTGGTTCCCCCCCATCTGACTAGCAGCTCTCTTCCCCAGGCCCAGACGGCTGCAGGGACGGAGCAGACGAGAGGGGCCGCAGATTGTTGTAGACCATTTACATGTAAATACAGAGACCAGGCCTAGGTCTGGGTTCAATATTGAAGGTGTCCGCTGCACTGAGGTCCCTCATGTGTGTGCATATGTGAGCGTGTGTGCATACACGCCCGGCACATGTATATGATTGTGTGCGAGCATATGTGTGCACGTGTGTGTGTGTGTGTGTGTTGTCGTGTATGTGCATGGCATGACCCAGTGCATCTAAATTATACAGCTGCCAAATTGCTGCAAATGTTTTAATACAAAAGCATTCTGTGGTCTCTAATTATATCTAATGGCTGCTGGATGCGTTTCTCCAGAGCAGATATATCAGCCCTTTCAGCCAATCGTTTGGCATCAGTTCAACTCAATATGTAATTGCACAAACCAATAAAAAGAAATGATAACATAGACTTGGATGTGGCCAATATTCACACAATTGAGGCCTTTAACTGGCCGCGAGGATGTTTTCCATTGGACTGAAGGGGACGTGTGAGGGTCTTCTAGCACTGTGAATGTCTTCCTTACTCCCCGGAGGAGACTGAAGAAGCCAAGGCAACATCCCTGTTCCACTGGGGAGGGGGGGGGGGGGGGGGGGGGGGTCAACCTTAAACCATTAATCATGTCTACATCGCCTCCCTCCCGATAGCATATGCCTCTGGTTGGTAGACAGTAAGTCAGTGCGGGCTTTCCTCCCTGTCGCTCCAGAAGCTTTCATACCAGGAGAGAGCAAAGTGTTAAAACTCTACATTCTCACTTCTGACTCACTGATTTAACCACATTGAGGCAGGAGCAGCAGAATACTCCTGTGGTGTAAATCTGTTTGAGTCCCCTGTCCAAAACAACAACAAAAAAAAGGAAAGGGGAGGAAAAGACATAAAGGCCCCTTCTGAAATGCAGTTTCTGAGTCCGGGGTAGCGATGTGATAAAAGCCCGGCTTGTTTGGCAGTAATAGCGCTGTGGGAACGGACAGGGAACCAGGGGTGTGTTCGGGTCGGGCCGCTGCGTCTCGGTTGGTCGACAAGCTCGAGCGTGGGACCATCTCCCCCACTCCCCCACCCCGGCTCACCCCGACTCTCTCTCTCTCTCTCTCTCTCTCAGCCAGGAGAGTATTTGCCTGTTAGAGAGGGCGGCGTGATATCTCGGAGGCTTAATGCCGAGTCGATACAACTCCGCCACCCTCCCTTACACCTCACGTTCCATGGAGCACATATATCCAGTCTTACGCTGTCAAACTTTTAGCACCTGCTAGTTTGCCCGGGTCCCTCATGTCGATTCCTCCAGGGGGTTCCCAGAGGATGGGCCGGGAGTAAGTGGGTCAACAAAGGTTGATGCTAAAATGGGGACGAGGGTGAGACTCGGGCCAGCGGACAGCCATTCCACTCTCGGCCTCGTGTTCTGCCCGTGACGACACAGTGAGTGAAAGTAAAAGGGCGGATGTGTCAAAATCAGTCCAGTGATCTGCTTACCGGATTCCTAGAAAAGAAAAAACTGTAGTTAACTCGCTATTGTAAGGGAATAACAGAGAGTTTAACAGTGATTATGTGCATTTATGTTTATTTTTTTGCAACATCTGGAAAACATTTGGGGAGAAAACAGATTCAACACTGCTCGGAGCATGAAAACAGACAGAGTTCATTTCTATGCGCCGGAGGATGGAAACCAGTGAAGAAGAGGAGAACCTGAAACTCCAACACTTCCATGTTCCTGCTGCTTTTCCCAGCGGCCCCCGGGTGACACTTTCTGTAATGCAGTAATCCAAAAATCATGTTATCATGCATTGGGGAATCAAACGCAGTGAGTGCAGCTCCAATCCCATTTCCCTGAATACAACCGGTACACCTTATTCTTCTAAGATTTGTCTTAACACAGTGGATTATCATTGCCCCCTGAAAAAAACCTGCGCATCACAATCGCATGGGGCTCACGTATCCCCCGGGTACATCTCCACCCAGTAATCCACCGCTCCTTCCGCAACGCAGACAGAAAACACACACCGCCACGCACACGTGCATGCACGCAGCAACATGCTGACATGGAGACTTATCTGTGGACATGACGCAAAGTAGCATTTGATGATTTTTATTCTTATTTTAATGTATTTTTGAGGAATTCAAACGTGCTGCATATAGACAGAGAATTCCCGCAGGTCTCCCTCACTGACTGGTTGCAGATGGGGGAAGATTCCCCCCCGTCTCCTGATAATTTGCTCTGCTGGAATGACATCTGAAATAGCCTCCATGACATCAAACATGAATATTTACTTTACATATTCTAATGTTCTTTGAGTAGGAGGAAAAAAGAGCAAGAAAAAAAAAAAGCAAGACGCTCTTACGTTATGCAAACAGGTTTGGTCCAGGCTGAAGGGAGGAAACCTTCCGCTGCTTAAATCCTGAAGAAACAGGGGCTGAGGACGAGGAAATAGGAAAGGAACAAGAGAAAGTAATTGATGAGAGCAATATGAACCCCCAATGGAAATTCATGAAAGCTGTCACCTTCACATCTTTGAAGACAGCAGCATGTCTGTAACATAAGCTCCCCTTGCCTAAAGACTCCGGCTTTGATTAAATGTTAGCAATTCCCACACACTGGAAAATGTACTGGGGGACATCTTTGATAAACTCGCCAGATAAATTCTTTCCAATAAAAGTGTTCTGGAGGATGATGATTTGCGGAGGAGCGCGGCGCTGGCACGGTGCACATTGCACTCAGTTCTGTTCCCAGCACCCCTCCCTCCAGGGGTCTCGGTGGCGAGGATCTCTAATGAGACCTGCGTTATTAATCCTTGCAATGGGGTACATGAATTCACTCCGGAGCAAAGGCTTCAGCAGCCACCTTGGCCCATAAAACCTGGAATGTATTCCTTTCATGTGCCCTGTTGATGATCTACTCTGACAACAATATGGCTAAGACTTCCCTTCCCCCTGTCGTGCGGGCCCTGGCCCGGGGCCAAGGAGGGTCATCTCAGACGCACTTGGACTTTTATAGGTGGTCAAGAAACATGCTGACAGGTCACCAGTGCGAGCTCCTTTGCCAATCGGACCGAAACATCCACCTCTTTTGGAATTAGTTGACTTATAGGTGGCCTGTAAATCACATTTATTTAGTTTTCTAGCTTTAAAACGGCTTGCCGAGTCTTCGGGGTCACTTTGGAAAAACCAACATACTTCAGAGCGCGGCCGTTAAAACAATAACGTTAAAGTTGTTTTACAGGGATTCTCTCTCTCCACGGGCTTGTAATCCTCTGCAGCAGAGCTGTAAAGAGCCAGATCAGCTGTGAAATCATTTGTGCAAAGGAGAATTCACATGTTTAAAAGGACGGACTGTAAAGGAGTCACACCGGCTGCGGCTGTGCAGGTGGAATAAAGACCCATTTATTTTTGCATATAACAATAATTCATTAATCAGGGAAAGTTGCTGATCATGCAAAGGGACCCGTTAAAGAAGAAAACGCACACGGCAGCATTGTACTAATGAGGCAATGACAGCGGAGGCGTGAAATCTTTAGACTTTTAATGCAGATGCAGCTTCCTTCAAACTATAGATACATCCTCTGTGTATAGAGTGACAGCCTGTAGCAACACTGAGTCAAGGGAGCAGCACCTCTTCTGGTGTGTGTGTGTGTGTGTGTGTGTGTGTGTGTGTGTGTGTGTGTGTGTCTGTGTGTGTGTGTGTGTGTGTGTCGGTGTGTCAGGATCCTTACAACTCCTATTTTCAGTGATTGTAAATTTGCATCTCATGATTTACTTGATTTTTGGGGGTTTCGTGGAAAATAGCGATTCACCCAAGCTGATTTAGCTGAAAGGGAATCACTGACTTATTTCACAAAGACACAAAAGCTGCTCAGAAGACGTCATTTTTACAAGTTCCCCCCCCTCAGGAATTCTGCATTTGCTGCACGAAGCAGGAGTAAAATAGGTGATTGGTGAAAATCAGGATTTGGTTATGCCTGGGATAAGTGAGATCCTCGGTTGTGAGACGGGTCAGAATAAATAATGGAGCTGACTCTGAATCAAACGAAGGAAGCCTGATCTCGAGCCTGGTGTTTCCATGCAGTGCGCGGTAACCTGGGAAGGGTCTGGGGCTTGATTGACAGCTCGTGTGCCGTGCGCATGTAGCCCGTGGTCCCCTGATGGCCCAATTGCCAGCTTTACTGTCCCATTTATGACACCAGCCAATCTGCCTCCAGCCGAGAGTCTCCCTCAGCTTTTCACAGATTTGTATCCCCGTTTTCCCCAAATTCATCTCACCCCCTACTCCCCCTCCAGCTCATGTTAGGACTCACACATGCACAGGCTGCCCACACACAGGCACACACACACACACACACACACACACACACAGAGGCTGAGTTCACTGCAGTTGAAGATGATGTAAAGTGAGATACAAGTGGAAGAAGTGAGAGCTGAGGGCCTGCATGCAGCTGCTGGACAGTGTGAGGTGGCTTCTCTGTAAACAGGGATGTGGGGAGTTGCTCGGTGGGTCACTAGAGGGCGCTGTCTCGGTGTCACCGTTGAGAAATTCCTTTATTATTGAGACACAGAATCAACGACTTGTTTTGTTCGCTCGTGTTTCTGTAGCTTTCTCTCTCAGTGTGTGTGTGTGTGTGTGTGTGTGTGTCTGTGTGTGTGTGTGTGTGTGTGTGTGCATTCCTCCCACATTCTTAAATCAGAAATATGATTTTAATTATAACTACATAAATGTTGGTCTTTGTTCAACTTTTTGATTCATTAACGTACACAGTATTACTAGTATTAATTTTCATGTATGTTGATTTTTTGAATTGTGAACTTACTTAATTACTTACATACGTGTGTGTGTGTCTCTCTCTCTGTGTGTGTGTGTGTGTGTGTGTGTGTGTATGTCTCCCACCAATTAATCACGGTCGTTGCCACCTTTTTCCTCACTTCATAAATTGCCTTTAAATATAATTATTCAGAGTCTCAGTTTGATTTAAAGATTTTTATATATTTTTAATGGTAAAATTAGAGTTAAATTAAATCAGAGAAGAGATATATTTTTGGTTGCTTCCAACACAATCTATCATATTGATGGATTTATGATTATCGTGTGAGTCAGTGAATAATTCAATGATCATTTAAAGGTTAAAATAATTTTAACAGAAACCTCTAAAATATAGAAAAGGACTGCATATATATTTTTTTTTAATTCTCAACAAAATAGAGGAAAAGATTTTATTCTAAATTGTTTTCTTAACTCCAGACGTGTACATAAAATGATTAGAAAAATACATAGTTAAAGTTTATTTCTAAATTTATATTCAGATACAGGCAGTTTTGACAGTCGGTAGTTATATAGGAGCCAGGGGTTGAAAACCTGGACGAGGAGGAGGCGTCGGGCTCCAATTATACGAAACAAGGTGCACATGTGATGGTTTTTTGTGTGTTTGTGTGTCGCAGGTGGGGGGAAGGTCTCCGCGTTTCTCAGCGTGACTGTGTGTGTGTGAGCAGAAGTTACAGTACGTTCTGAGAAACGCTGGGTTTGGACGAGCTGGGGACTTGAAGCCGAAGCTGAAAGTTTGGAGAGGAAACCTCGTGCGTAAAAGTAGAAATTCAGGACTAATTTCTTATTTTGTTTTCTTGCTTTTCTGTTTGGTCATTGGGGTAAAAATGTAAAAGAAAACCTCGTTATTAATAATTTAGGTTTTACTTAAATTCTAGAACCAATCGAATGTAATTTACTTTTGAATTTTGACGCTGAACGATATGATTTGGAGAGGTTGCGCGTGGAGACGTCTCCAGGCCTGTTTGTAATTCTTTTAAAAATTAAAAACAGGCCTAAACGACTCAATAAATACATCGATAGTCATCATCAGAGTTTCTCTATAATCTACCAGACACTTTATAATTGAATTAAACAGCCACGGTGCTCCTGCATGCTCCTCCAAAAAGCTCCTCCCCTCGGTGGTGTGTGTGTGTGGAGAAGTGCGTCTTATAAGAGCCGCTCGACATCCCACGTCCAGCCCATAATCTGATCTGAAAATCCGTAGGTGAGGAGAAGGTTGAACCTCCTTCCATCATTCGTTCAGGGAGGGAGGCGTGTAGACACAGAGAGAACCCGGGCGCACGGTGCTTGCGTCGCCTCCACGGCCGAGATTCTTCACCCTCCTTGGAGCCTTTTCCTCTTTTTTTTGAACAACTCTTTTTCCTAATTTATTTGCAACGATGCAGTTAGAGAACATCCTTCCCAGCGCGAGCATCAATTTACCCAAAACCTTTTACAACCTCTCCTCGTCGGACAGTGTCAACAACAGCCCGAGGCCGTCGTCCCAGCTCGAGTACCAGGAGGTGGACCGGACGGAATCGGAGTCCGGCAGCGCGCCCAAGAAATATCTGAGCGGGGTGGGCAACGGGATGCTGGGCGAGGCGGGGGACACTTTCACTAAATCCGGGCCCGATGGGAGGAAAGGCTCCCCGGTGCTCGAGGACGAGCTGACGAGCGCTCGGCGGTACAACATAGACGAACTTGGCTCTGACAGATACTTCATCTCGTCCCAGGCGAGTACCGACATGGCAAGCCCCTGTTCCCTCTTTCCCTATGCAGGACAGACCGGCTCGGTGTACACGGGCTCCAGCGGCTCCCGGTACCCGGCGTCGCTTCACTACGGATCCGTCCTGCCGCCCACGGGCTTCTCCTCCTCGTCCGTGTGCACCGGCCGGAGCCAGTTTAGCACCGGAGGGTACCAGTTCAGCCAGGGTCCGGGCTGTTTGTACCCCTCCTATCCCGGAACGGGGACGGGCATCGGCTCCATGTCGCTGCCGGGGTCTGCCGCCGGAGCCAGGGCGCAGGTGTATCTGTGCAACCGGCCGCTGTGGCTGAAATTCCACCGGCACCAGACCGAGATGATCATCACCAAGCAGGGCAGGTAAGCAGACGCGCTGCCGGAGGATTTAAAGGCCTAATTTAAATAAACAAAACGGGCATGAAAATGGAATTATTATTTACCCCAAGTGGGCACATCTATTTTTTAATGCCTTAAGACGCAGCAGTCATTTGTATTTTCCCATTTTACGCGTGCGTAAAAGTTACATACACGGTCGATATCTCCCAGTGACGCATTTATTATGCGTTTTCTGTGCTTTGAATTTAAAGTTTTCGTTTCTGGTAAATTGTAAGTGCGCATTTACGCCATGATTTGGTCATTGCACCCGTACAATTTTATTTTATTAAACATTTTAACAATCGTAAAACATTCTGCCAAATATAATAATCTCCATCGTCCCTGCTTTGTACGAGCACAGCTGTTAATTATTCCTTTCTTGTTCTTGTTCTTCCAGACGGATGTTTCCATTCCTGAGTTTCAACATCACTGGACTCAACCTCACGGCACATTACAACGTCTTTGTAGAAGTCATACTGGCCGATCCGAACCACTGGCGCTTTCAGGGAGGAAAGTGGGTCACCTGTGGGAAAGCGGACAACAATATGCAAGGTGAGGTTCGAGCATTTCACTCAAGTATTTAACACTGGAAAAGTTGTATTTTTGAGTTTGTATTAAGGCTTTAAAAAATATTGATGCAGCAGATGTTGTATTTTGTCAGGAGACCTTAAGGATATAAAAATGTGGGTAAAGAATTTAGTGGTGGCTTTAGTTTTAAAAAATTAAATAAAGACAGTTTCTCAGTTCTTTTAAAATCTTATTTAACTTTTGACAGGTTGAGTGTTATTGCTAAATATATTTAATTTGAAGTGTCAAACAATTCAAATGAATCAGCTTAAGTGTGACATTGTTTTTAATAATTGCTTTCAACAAGAGTTATAAATCAAAAGAAGTAATTCATTCTTCAAACCTTTTTAAATCTTGATAGAAAATTATAAGGGGATTCTTTACAAAACAATAATATTGAATAGGTTATATTTATATTATATCAGGGGGAAATAAGGCTCTTAAGTCAATAACATCTAATATCAGTATTTAAATAATAGGAATGTGTTTTTATTTTATTTTCATTTACTTTAAAATCAAGCTGTCTGATGGTAAATTTTCCAAGAGAATGAACTGTCCTTAACAAGTTTTTTTTTTTAAAGCAGTGTGTTTTGTTGCATGTTTAGACAGCTGCTGTTTTTCTGTTTGTCACTTCACTAAATATCTATTTACATTTTCCAGGTAACAAGATGTATGTTCATCCCGAATCTCCAAACACCGGTGCTCACTGGATGAGGCAAGAAATCTCATTTGGCAAGTTGAAGCTGACCAACAACAAAGGGGCCAACAACAACAACACACAGGTTAGATATTGATCTCTCACCTGCTTAGAGTTCCATGTTTTCCAATTTATTTTCAACATCGATTGTTCTATTCTTTTATTTAGTTAATCATTTTAAGAAAAATTATTTTGACACTAAAAGAACAACAGCCATCTTCTCAACAAGATATGCATCTGACGTGTTTACATGTTTGCCCTCTTTGCAGATGATAGTCTTGCAGTCGCTTCATAAATACCAGCCGCGGCTGCACATTGTGGAGGTGACGGAGGACGGAGTGGAGGACATGAGCAACGAGGCCAGGACTCAAACCTTCACCTTCCCAGAGAACCAGTTTATAGCCGTCACTGCGTACCAGAACACAGATGTAAGATTCTGCATTTGGATGAAGAATTCATTATTTTTAGATTCATCTAAATAAAATTATATACAATATATTATATTTAATGTTTTTCTCTTCTTCTGCTTGTTTGTTTCAGATCACACAGCTGAAGATAGATCACAACCCATTTGCAAAAGGCTTCCGGGACAATTATGACTCGTACGTACACTTCAATCACTTTAGTTTTTTTAAATCTATGTCTTAGATGCTGAATTTCCTTTTTGCAATATTTTTTTCTTATGCATGATATTCTTTCTGTTGGACAGGATGTACACAGCCCCAGAGAGTGACAGGTTGACTCCATCCCCTACAGATTCCCCTCGCTCCACCCAGATTGTGCCTGGGGCCCGCTACGCCATGCAGCCTTTCTTTCAGGACCAGTTTGTCAACAACCTGCCTCAGAACCGTTTCTACACTGGTGAACGGGCCGTTCCCCAAACCAACAGCCTTCTGTCCCCACAGAGTGAGGACGCCAGCGCCGCCGCCTCTGCCCAGCGCTGGTTCGTCCCACCAGTTCAGCAGCCGGGCTCCAACAAGCTGGACCTGTCCTATGACAATGACTATTCCACCAGTAGCCTCCTCTCCTATGGCATAAAGCCCCTGTCCCTTCAGACCTCCCATGCCCTCAGTTACTACCCAGACTCGGCCTTCGCCTCCATGGCTGCTGGTTGGGGCACCAGAAGCACTTACCAGCGCAAGATGACCACGGGCCTGCCCTGGTCCCCTCGTCCGAGCCCCCCGGCCTTCCCCGAGGACCAGCTGGGGGCCACTAAAGACAAGCTGCCGGAGGAGAGCGCGCCCCCGGCCTCAACCTGGATCGAGACGTCCCACTCACTGAAATCTGTGGACTCTACTGATTCTGGTGTGTACTCCATGGTGTGCAAGAGGCGCAGGATGTCTCCTGGGGGCTCGAGCACAGAGAACTCCCCCACCATCAAGTGTGAGGACTTGACCACGGAGGAGTACAACAAGGACAACCCAAAAGGCATGGGTTATTATGCATTCTACACAAGCCCCTGAGACTATTTATTAAAACTATATAAAAATCTTTTTTGCTTATTGAGTGCTCTCCATTCCTTGATAATGTCTTTTTTCTCTTTTCTCTAAAGGTGCCAAAGCTTAGTGTTCCCCCCCAAGCAAGCTGCACTCGGTTATTTTCCCAGGCCAGCCCCTCTCACATACCCGAACATGCATAGTGATTGTTGTTTTTGAAAAAAGCATGTCCCTTCTTATTCATTTATTTTTAAAAACATTTTTTTTTTTCACAAATGTGATAAATCCCCCCCGCCCCCCCTGCGTATTTAAGTCATTTTCGTTGTACAGTATTCGTGCACTTTAGAAATGTGATGTATCTTGTACAAAGTGTCTTCATGGAGGTGTTATTAAATGGATAATAAAACAGCTTTTCATAAAGCATTGTCCAAATGTCGTTCTCTGGATGTTTTATTCACAAAGGGAAGTGGCGGAGAGATTGTGGCTGTAAATAAAAATAAATCTAAAAGCATTTTTTTTTTTTTTAAACGTGTGCTTGTTGCAGCGGGAAGCGGAACATTAGGCTGTGACACGTTAAAATGGAAATTGTGCATGTCTTGTTAAACAGTGAACGCACCCGAGTAGTGTTGACTTGTAAAGCTACTGTATTTTATGGCTTGTTAAGGAGGCCAGGAATTCGGGCCTCTGCACCGGAAGCCCCTGAGTGGTTGAGGCCATCAAGCTGACACTGCAATGAGCAGAATAAACTGTAAAACCATGCAACTGAACCATGTCTTCAGAAAGGGAGGGGGGGGCACGAGTCAAGAGCCAGTTTGACATTTTAACTTAGTTTAACAAGATGAGGGAAGTAATCGATATTTCTCCAAGTGAGCCATGTGACTTGTTGAGGCCGTTTTTATCAACATTAAATTGCAAATTAACATTTCATAAGCTTCTGCTGCCTCTGCCTCTCTTTCCCTGTACAAACAAAGTATATTTGGTGCCATTTCTTGAAAGATTTCCAAATACAAATAATTTTTCTCATCAATAAATACAGGCATGTGCATTGTAAATACCAGAAAGTGACGTGTGCGTTTCTGTGGCTTTTATTTCTGGCTCGTGGACAGAAATTCTCCGAACCCGTGCGTTTTTAAAAGAGCTGAGCAATCCGTCAAGCTACAAACAAGTGTTACAAGGTATAACACCACTTCAAGTGAGAGAAGTGCGATTTAAACACGAGATGTGTGCGTCCATATCTCGACTCACAACATAGGCCCGGTTAGGTGACAACCGCACAAAAGAACACAGAGCTACTATAGCTCTTGTTGTTGCAATGGCTTTTTCACACATTTGACAATTTAACCTCAGTAATCTAACTACACGTGAGGCTTGAGTGCAGAGAAGACGCCAAAGCAGGGTAAACAGAAAGTGGTCCGTCCTCCGTCCAACTAGGGCCGATGTACAGCTCCACACGTCTATTTATACGGCCGGTGCACGGCCTCCTATCACGTGGATTAGAGAAGATGAAATCCACAAAAAGAGAAGTCATAGGATTCACACAGAGACTCGACTTGGCTCGTGTTCTCAGCACCTGTTTTTCCTGCGTGAAAATACTTCAAATCCAACCCCCCCCCCCACTAAGCACCCCAATTTGAATTGATTTACATACTCAAATTCTAATTAATTCTGTTGTCAGACTCCTTGACAAAGTGAGGAGTCTGACTAACTCCAATTAACACCTCCTAACAAGGTAGAGTGCTTGATTGCCCCGGCCTCTCAGGAAACGCTGCAAGAAAAAGAAAAAAGGCTCCTCGGGGGGATTCGAGCTGGGAGAATCAAAATGTTTGCACTTGCGCGTGTCAGCGAATTGTATTTCAGGGCCTGTGATGATGTTTTCATCCTCGTCTGTTGTGTTGACCTCTGTTCCACGGTGCTGGAGAGGTGGAGTGTGTGTGTGTGTGTGTGTGTGTGTGTGTGATGAGATTAGGAGTGGATGTTGGACGACCACAGCGGCTACACACATTAGAGATGCAGAGATTTGACGACAACGGATCTTCTGAAAAATCGGAGGAGAAAACCAGTTTGAATTTTATACACACACGAAACCCGTTTCTGTTAAGTGGAACTAATAGTTGCTACAACCCAGAGTTTCCTAAATAACTTTTGAGTCTTCCCATGCCAACAAATATTGGCATTTTGGATTAGTAGGAGTATTTGTAGTAATTACCTTCCACGCAATACTGCTAGAGTGGCACCCAGAGGAGCGCCTACCTCTGCCAAGGCCCGACAGTTCCCTTAAACCAAATTGCACACACACACATAGATATCAGTTCCCTAAATGTATCAGATTGAAAACCTCCCAAGTAGAAAAAGCAGTTTTGCTACAACCATTGCATGTCTCTCAGTCAGAATCCTTTATATAACCTTTAGATTATTCTACATTTTTTGAATTTATTGGACCATTTGTATAGATTATATTTATTTCACGTCTTCCATGCAGTGCTGCAGTTTAACCTCCAACAAACACATATTTAGGAAGATGGCAGTTGTGTAAATTTCCTCCCACATGCATGTTCGCATTGACCCTGGACAGAGACAGAAATCTCAATCATCCCTTGACTGGAATGAAATCTCCTCTTCGTGAAGTAACGTGTACAACAGCATGTTTTACATTCACCGACATTAATCTAGTTTTTTAACTGCACACGTCCACAGTCTCCCACCCGCTCCCATCACGTGTTTGATGGATGCTCCACGTCTTTATGACAGATGATTCCTGAGCGACCCCTGCAACAAGTCGATAGATTGTGTCTTTCTCAAGCATTCATGCAAGAAGTACAGCAATCAATAGACACCTCTACAGCATGCTTCCACAAATTCAGACCATGTTTACTTACGGGAGATATGCGCATTGGGATGAGACCTGAAAAACCTGCTGCTGTGCAGTACTGTAATAACGTCTACAAGGACCAACAGGTGGTTTTATACAGTTTGGAGGATATTAATAAAAAACTTTACTGCTCTCTTCCTCCTGCTTGTCGTGTGTCTGTGCCCTTCCCCCAGGCCGATCATTGGCGACCATGTAGAGATTTCCTGTAGGAGAGCCGAGGAGGCTACGGAGACATTGTACTCAAGGAGGGCTGACATCCAAACACAGATGAAGGCCTGAGGCTGTTTCCTCACCTTCAGTCACACACTGTTACTGCTCTCACTGGCTAAATGCAGCCGCAGGCAGATGTGTGTCTGGGTCAGGATCCTTTAAGAAAATAAAAAAAGGGAGACAGTGGTGATTATGTTTCCTCTTCCCACTGTATCTCCCCTTTTCCGATGTGTTGATATATAAAGTCTTCCTCTGGGAGTGCACGAGTCTCACACGGCCACTCTCCTGTTTCGTGATGCATTCGCTCGTGATCAAGCCATTCGCTTTTATTTTAAAGAGGATTTCAGTTTCGATTGAGGTTAACAACTCAATGTCAATCTCTTCAATATAGTAATTTGTAATCCTAACGTACACGTAATCATACACCACCATTTAGTCCACCACAGTAACACATGTACCGTCTGGCACTGACACACCTCGTGGGATAATCTGTTGTGTGTATCTCGAGCATATGCTTTTTGCATTAATAAGTGGAGGTCAGGCATTGACAGTCCTAATGATGCTGACGAGGTGGCTGCCTTTAGCTCACCCCGGGTGTTTACGCTGCATAAAGCTTTATTTAGCCTCCTGTGGAAGCGGTCCGTCAGCACTGAGCCGGGGTCGGGGCCGACTCCAGCAGACGGGTGTCATGCTCACGGGTGTGCCGGAGCAGGACCCCGGTGTGAGATGAGTCTCAAGTTAGCAGGGCCACGACTGTTTGGAGAAGGGCGTTGAGTGTTGGCAGCGAGCACCGAGGTGAGAGGATCCAGAGGCGCGGAAGGGGAAGGGGGCCTCGTGCTGGTGCCCCCCCCCCCTCCCCCCCCCCCCCCGGACGGTGTGTGCGGCGTGCAGGCAGGGCCCTGACTCACTGGTGCATGGATAACACTGAAGAGAGTATCCCGCGGCTAAGCTGCACTTAACAGCACATTGATTTCAAACCCCCGTGTTTCCCTCTGGAGGGCAGTGGGTCGTACCTCAACAGGACCGGACCCCTCCCTCTTCCTCCCCCCATTCCTACTTACCCCTACTGACCACCGCTTCCCCCTCCCGCCATCTACCCACCCCTGCGTCGATTTGGGTACACCATGCTGGTCACTGGCCTCTCCACCCCCTCCTCCTCGGAGCGTCCCAGAGGAGTTGAACAGGATTCAGGGGCACTAAGGCTCCCGCAAGACCCCGGTCTGGAGAGCGATGTTTGGGGTAGGGCAAGCAGGGGCAGCCAGGTGGAAGAGATCTGTGGTCAAAATCAATGCATTGGCACTTTGAGGGAGCGCCGCAACAGATTTGGGAGTTTCACATTCTCCTCGTTCTCTCCTGGCGCCGTCAGAAGGCCTCGCCGCTGGAGAAAAAAACAACATCCACTAGATCTTCTGGGAAAAGGGAACTCTTAACTTGGACGGCTTCTGGGACCAAAGCCCACGCGGTCAATATTCATTTAGTGGCTTGTGTCTAACATGGTAAACTCTCCAATTTGTCGCTTTTAGCATGGCTATAGAATATCTGTTTTTTTAACTGGGTATCAACATTTGGCACTAAGAGACAAGTCATCCTACCACAGCAAGTTTAGTGCAATTACTCCGACACCTATCTCCCTCTATGAAGCTTCGGAAGAGAAAACTTTTTCCCCCTCATCACCACCACCACACCTTGGAGTCTCTTCATGTGATCCCAGCACAGGCGGTTGCCAGTGTGGTGCTTCTTCCACTTGTCTAACTTCTGACTCATCTCCCAGCTGCATTATGTGGATGCATGTTTTGAGGGCGATACACGGCACACGGCTTTGTGCGCTAATGGGCTCTCAGCATCTTTAAGACTCGGGGTACAATTAAGAGGTGATAGTTTGATCTCCCACCTCGCAGTTCTATTTCTGAGCCGCCGTGTGATTATGCCTGAGGTTGCTAGGGCGGGTGAGGAACAGGCTCTATTTAAAGGAAGACACACCTCTGCAAGAAACCGACTTCTTCTGCCGGTTGCACCTTTCTGATCTGACTGTATTGTTTTCCGCTGCAGTTAAGTTTGGGACATTTGATGATGCATGAATTCACATGACGGAGGGCGATGTCTGAAAGTGTGGCAGCAGTTAGCTTTCTATTGTCCACGAATGTTTAGGGAACAGAGGTAATCCTCAATTGCTTAGACTGATATCATTCTATAATGTACCAGAACTAACTTGGCCTTTGACATTAGCTCAAAATGCTTGATTCCAACTTAAGTTTTGTTCCATCCACTATATATTATTTGATGTGATGTGTCTTAAGGCCATTTACAGGTGATTTAACGTTGATATTTACATGTAACCAGGTATAACAGATACATAATTGCCTCTAAAAGGTGAATTAATTACAGCGTGTTGGTTTCTCCTAAGCCAACTTCCACGAGTGGAGAGAATTGGTTAGTACAGCATTGCCATCTGCTGGTGTACATTGAACATTGCACAGTGGTCGTCGCATTGATTTGAATACATATATAGGTTATGTAAAGGAGAGATGGTTTTATGGAAGGTTCAGGTTCAGGGGACTTTATTAGAGTCTGGTGGTAGATTTATCGAGCAGTAACAATAGAGGAGGGCGTCACTTCAAGGGATGAACTATAGTCAGGACTCGGCAAAACAAAAACAAGAGATACAAGGCAAATGAACAGACTTTCCATAAACTGAAGGTTGTCAGGACTCTTTACATAAACAATTGCACCTGGAACAAATCTTTTCCTGTAGCACTTTGTTCTACACCTCAGGACTTTAAGCCTATGACCAGACGAGAGAGGCTAAAAGTCACCGGACAGGGGATGAGAGTCATAACTGGAGATGGAGCTGATTATCTGCTGTACTATACAGGGACTCTAGGCTCAGCTGTGACCCACCAATCAGCCGACTGGACCATTTATCTATCTGGGGCAGTCTGTTTCTGTCCTTCAGAGAGAGAGAGAGAACCACACCATGACACCAACGGAAAGGGAAACACAGGCTCAATAAAAGCTCGATAAAAAAAAGTCATATAGGTTTGTTCCAACTCCCCAGGCAGAACAGAATGGGATGTGCCTGTGTCAAGAGTTTAATTGATTTAATTTCAGGTTTTGTGCAAATATTGTGTCTAACTTTTATCTTAATGTGGCTCATAAACCAACATCATATATCATTGCTGAGAATAGTGATGATTGATGGTTTCCCACTTCAAGACTAAAGATTCAGTCAGTGTTTTATTGAGAACATCTTAAATAGCCTCTATCGATGTCCATGTTTTCTGATGGAAACAACTGAAGATGTTCAGGCATCTGTATGTCAGTCCAAAAAGGTTAGGAAGCTTATATTCAGTTTGAATTCTAAAGTGTATGAAGGCTTAGCCATACGTACATACACAGTCAATGCATTGTATAATCTTCTCTAGTGTAATTTCCAAATTAAGTATATTAAGAAGTAAATAACCAAATGAACATCTTCTTACAATGTACTTTTTTGTTTCTATAAAGTATTTTCATTTGATTGACAATGAGAGTAGTTAAATTGCAGATATACTTGTATAAATGCCTGTTCCTTACAAATGAGAGAATGAGGAGAAAATAAATATTGTCTATGCTGTTTAATGTTTGTCAATGCGTCTGATGTGCAGTATTATGACTCTTCTATCGCTTTAAAAGCAAACTGAATTACCTCTGTGTTAATAAGATAAGACTATTTATCTTAGACACAGGTTTACAGTGTATTGATCCCCCCCCAATGGGGAAATTTATATTACAGAAGCAAGAGTCAAAAACAGTCATCAGTAAGTAAAAATAAGTAACATGAAAGACTTATGTGTAAGGATAATAATACTTAAGTATAGGGAAATGTAAGAAAAATAATATATTCAGTGTAAAAAGAAGAGACTATGTACAGTGTGAGAATATGAACAGTGAATGTATTCCACATGAACCATTGTAGTTCACTGACAGAATGAATATTTCACAGTTAAGTTATAATAATAAACTGAATAATAATAAATATTCCTCATATTATCTGAAATGTTTCTTTAAAGAAAATCACAACACAAAAGACCCGCTCGGACTTTGAGGGGAAGGAGCCACATGCCCCGCCTCCATCACTACGTAGTCTCATGTGATTGGCTGAGGGTTCCGGACGCTAAAAACCAATTGGCCCTCCCTCGCTGTCAGTCCCTGTGGAGGCGTGTCCTCAGCGCCGGGAACCAGCCAGTCGCCTCAGCCCGGACGAGTGTCACCGGCCCCGGGGCTCACACACGCTCATCCACCGGTGGAGACGGAGAAAAGACAGCGGCAGGAAGAGGAGCGGTGCCAGGTGAAATGGACGAACCCTCGGATCAGATGAGGCCCCTCCTGAGATCAGTAAGTCCCCGCCCAGCGCGGTGCAGCCCGCCGCTCCGCCGTCACGTTAGCACGGCTCTTTGTCCCGGGTTTTGCCCCGAGCCGCCGCTGGGGTGCGAGGGGATGCCGGGGAGGCAGAGCCCCGGGTTTGGCACCATCCGGCGGCTACTATTGTTAGCCGTCTTTCTCCTCCTGACACGTGGCAGGGACACAAAGTTGTGCCCGGGGGTCTCTTGTGGGGAAGTCGACCAAGGGGGGGTCGGTGGGTTCATTCAAACGGTGTGTTCGCTACATGGCTCGGTAGCTCGGGTCGTGTTCGAGGAAGTAAGAAGTGGAGGCATTAGCCGCTCGCGAGCCTGTCCCCAGAACTTTTAAACCTTATCAACGGAGGTGGAATGAACCCAGTGTCCTCTGCGGTGTTTGTCCCGGGACTGAAACTCACTCACAAGAAGTTTAAACCCGAGTTCAGTTTCGCCCCGGTGGCTCCGAGCGGATTGTAATATCTGCTATTGATTAACGCGACCGTTACATTTGGGTTTAGCCCAGTTGGCTCCACTGGGGTTTTCCCAGCTGCTCACACTGATGCGATCTACACACAGGTTTAACTGGGAAAAGTATATTTAATAAAAATAAACAAAAAAGTCAAATTTCCAAACCAAATGCTCTCAGAGTAGCTTCTTCTCTTTCATGTGTGACATTTCAGAGTCAGGAGAAAGCTGCTGATTTGACTGTGAAAGCAGCAGAGGAGACACGCACATTAGAGACGTGCTGCACGAGTTCACGTGCTTCTGAGCTTTTCATACTTGAATTCTAGTTTTAATATAATACAGAGTTTAATAAATATAATGCATTTATGTGTCGAACGTGGCTCATAACGCCACCTTGTGTTTCAAATCATGTTGGACCGTTCATTTACTTCATAGAGCAGACAAAACAAAGGGGAAAATCTAAAATCTTAAAATGAAAAGGAGCAGAAAGAAGAATAATTGTTAAGGATCTGCTCCTCTTTCACGAGACATCAATTGAGGAAGCATATAACTCAATCAAATCCCAATGCACGCCAACACAGCTCCTCAGGTCCCTCTCTTTGTTAAGTTGCATTGCATTTCATACCATTCAAAAGAAACTCACAATACGAGTTAAACTAAACGACAAAACAAACCAAACGAAGAACAAAACTTAACACATTTCATTGTATTTTCTCAACATACCATCTTTAATTGTTTGTTTATTTGTATAATGATAGATTCTTTGTTGAGATTGGTCCATAAACTGATTCCTTTCACTGTAATGCAACGTTTTTGGGGAAAATGCTTGAGTAGTATCGATCCTCCGGGATGTCTCGCCGCCATCACATGTATATATATCTTTAAAAGGAAGTTAACACCTTCTTATCAAAGGTGCTACCAGCGATCACTCAAGAGTGGGATCTTTAATACCATGCACATTTTCACATCTATGCAGAAACCAAACATCTAAACCACCCTATCCTCTACCATTCTGAGACGTCTCCCATCCTCTCCTGCTGTCTCTCTCTCACACACACATCATTTGAACTGCTGGCTGAGACAGCTGCCTGATTCAAACTCCTGTGGACGGGCCATGGTCTCGGCTGTCGTGTGCTGTAGCAGGACCACCTACACAACACGTGCGAGGCACCTCAGCTCACACTTTGGGGTGAACCTCCACTGAACTGAAAGAGAAAGCACACTGCTCAATGCAGGAGCCACGAGGTGCAGTCACACCCAGCAGACTCTGGCATATGAGATGTTTCCAGTGAGCCTCACTTCCTGCCTGCCGGGTTTCTGGGTGTAACTTTACATGATGATGAGCATCAAACACTCGGCCGTGTGTAAGAGCCCAAAAAAGAAACTGGTGGCTGAGCTAAGTTTAAAAAAGGCAGGCGGCCTGTCTGACATCAATGCTGGTATAGGGTTGTCTACTACTGTGTTTGTGCGCCTAGGTATGTGCTCTATGGGTGTGTGCCTGCACCATGTGCATATGTCAGAGGAAACTCGACCCCACGCTGTTCAATGAAAAGGAGCTGCTGGGTGGCTGCCCACCTCGTCCCCCCAGGCCTTGAAGTCAGAGTGACGCAGGACCCTCCAGGCAGTAGGGAAAGGGCCTAATGCCTGATTAAGTCTCTGTGCTTATTAATTCTTTATCCATCAGAATGCACAACGTCAGACTAAGCTTTGAGTGGAACATTGAGTTTTTTATTAAACAGAACTCTGGTGTTAAAAAAGGAGCAGTTGCTATTTTTCAGGCTTGCTGGTCGACCAGTGGTTTTGTCAAGTTTTGAAAGTGCAACAGCTCTGTTTATTTAAGACACAGGACTTTGAGAGAACTCCTTGCATGGTTTTGACTTTGCATTTAACTGACGTGTGTTAGACTTAGTGTTGACTTAATTTTTACATATGTCAAACCTGTTCTGCGAAGAAAAGGTTTGTGTCTTTTGTTCATAATCAACACTGAATTGTTGTCTAGTAGACCACAGCTTCCTGTTGTTGCGTTTGGTTCATGTGTCATATTTTCTTGAAGACATTCACACTTTCTGTCACTGATACCTTAATCTCTCTTTATCAATTTCTACTCTCCTGGGACTACCGTTTATGAACTCTAATCATATTTGCCAACTTTCCAGGAGGACATTTGTGCTTCCTGCTGCCCCACTACTGAAAGAGTGTTTGAGTCCTGTTGGCCCCTCTGACCTGGACTATTATTGGCTAAGCCCCTTGCTGCCAGAGTTAGTGGTTGTTTTATGAACTTTACTTCATTACCGTGTGGCACTGCTTTGACTGGGTAATTACACAGAATGAGCCTCTGTGCCAGTCTGATGGTGCTCTGATCTCTCCACCTATACAATTATTATAATACGATAAAAATAATTAATTTCTACAGTACCGAGCCATAGGCTAATTGGTTCACACAGCACAGAGCCTGTTTGTAACCTGTAGGAATTAAATGTACTTTGAGAAAGTGTGACGCGATTAAAACAGTACAATAGGGCACAAGTGTTTTTTTTACAGGAAGTAACAAAAGATGTTCCTAACAGCAAATTTCAATGTCTTTTTAAACTTCATTCTTTCCTAGCAGGTTAATATCCACATGCCTGTGCTGATTGTCGTCATGCATTCTTCCAGTCGAGTTGTTTTATAGTTTATCCTTACACAGCCTTAGGGGTCGAGTTTTTTTTTAATCAGTCAGTGTGAAATTATTTCTGGGGCGAGTGCTCCTTGCTTTCATTCCTTGAGTGAAATCAATCCTTCCAAGTTAACCTGTCTGCTTGGTGGAGACGTCTGGCAGCTGCTGGCTCGGAGTGAGTTGGAGAAAGCAACTTAATATAATACAGTCTCTGGCTTTTGTTTGATATCTGGTGACAACAATTTTTTTTTGGAAATTTTCCAATCCATGTCTTGTTCGCATGCATCAGCTCAGAGATACAACACGTGAACTTTGATAGCACCCTGATAATAATGGCTTATCTGGCTGCTTAACTGGCTGCTTAATAAACTGTTACTTGAATGGTCTCCGAACATAAATCGTTGCACGTTTGAATTGATAAATCTAGTTTGACCGACATAATCCTTATACTGTGACGGCCCTGGACTACTTGTATGCTTATTTTCATATTTAAGATAGAAAATACAGGCTTTCAACATCTGCCTTCCACTCTGCTAGTTAACAACCATTCATTAGCATGGGGGAGAGGGGGACTGCTGTTAACTTCTTAGATGTAATAGTTACTCTGCACGGAGCTGCGTGCACCAGACAAAGTCAAAGTTATCTTTCCAGTGAGAAGCAGTTCCAGCCGTCGATTCTTTTGATATAAAGTCTTTAACAACTTTAAGGATGTTTAAAAATTGAAAGTGGCCCTTGACAGGAGAAAGGTTTCCCACCCTGGCCGGAGTGCACATGGTTTCACTTTTAGTTCAGTCTGATATTGTTCTCACAGAATTGTCCTTTCTGACCCACTCAATTTATTTAGCTCGTTTTCTATTCCTCATTATGAGAAGTACCTTCATTTTAGGTCTGGTTTGACCTTTTCCTTTGTGGTCAGTCTATTTGGAGCTGGACCTATGGGTCCCCAGTGTTTCCCTGAATAAAAAAATAGACTCTTAGGTTTCAGATGCATGTTCGTTTTGCCCTACTCGTGTGACACCTCTTGTTGTTGAGAGGCAACAAATGAACCCCAGTAATTGCAGCTTGTTGAGAGACGTGTCCAACCTTGAGAATATGGTAACAGTTGTGAATGTCAAAGTGAAAGTCATTTGGATTCTTCATTAATAAACGGCACTCTGTCCTTCTTCTGTTCATTGCACCCTCCGAGGAATGCCGGGCTCACACGTGTGCTTGTTTCTATTTATCTGTGCTGGGGGGCGGCTCCACGTTTGTGACCTGAATACCTCGGCGGGCGAGCTCTTGTGTGTCCTCCAAATATGTACGTCTGTCCTCCCGTGCGGTGCTGTGTATGTGTGTGTTTTTAAGCTCTTGGCTGGGTGAATAAAATATTCATGGCTGGCATGGTGGGATTGGCTGCCGAGCAAAGAGCGGGCTGACAGGGACGAGCGGAGCGCCTTGTGTTCTGAAGCGGCTTGCTCCCCCCTCTCTCTCTCTCTCTCTCTCTCTCTGTATAAAGAGATGAGCAGAGGAAGAGGTAACAGACGAGTGCGACAGCATCTCTGTTAGCGCTCAGCTCACGCACACGCTTTTTAACAAGAGCGATAACAATCGGAAAGAAGGAAGTGGTTCACGTCCTGTCTGCCGTTGCTTTGCGGATGTTTTAGTCTAAATGGACGAACAGAGCGACGAGGAGGCTGTGCTCACGGTACGTCTGGTCCTGTGTGTGTTCCTGTTTTCCAAACTGTCGTGGCGTGCACTTGAACGGGATCCAGTGTCTGTGTGTGTGTGTGCTCTGTTACTGGTCTGATCATTTACTGTTGAGTGGAGTAGAGGTCTCTGCTAATGGAACGGGGCAGGTGGTCGCTACATTCGACCGAAAAGGAAAAACACACGAGATGAGGTGAACGAGTCAGAAGCTGTTGCCTCATTGGACGTGCTTTCCTGAAATGGGATCATATCATCTCCACTCTTGAATTGCCTCAAGGAGCAGGAATGAGAGGAAGCCGACAGCGACAGTTATGGCTGCTTGAAGGAGCGGGACGAGGAGAAGAGGAGAGAGACGCTGAGTGCCGGGGACAGGAGGGTGATAAACAGGTCCGCCAAGGCAGCTGAATTCAAACGAGCTTTTATTGACTGAAGGGGAGTTGAATCAAATGCTTGTTGCCTTTTCAGTCTCGCTGAAAGCACCCGACACAACAACATGTGCCTAGGGGTGCGGGGGGGGGGGGGGGGCAGCAAGGACGAATGCACTGTTAAAAGCAGGTACACAGATACAGTGAGGCAGATAGAGGGCACGGTTTCCATCTTTGTGTTTACGTGCGTGCGTCTCAGCGTGTTTGGGAATATTGATTACAACCAGTGGAACCTGTGACGGGGATGTGTTTGCTGGAAATATCTGAAATATCTTCCCAGTTGTCTCATGATCAAACATCCAACTACATCTTCAGTTAGGAGGCGTGAGACGCAGGAAACAATCCTCTCTCTGCCTCGCTCCAACATGCAGGGACTCCAGGGATGTAAGTAATTGAATTGCCAGCAAGCAAAAGTCAGCAAAATAGAACTGGCTGATAAGATTATATAATTATTTCTGTCTTCAAGCACCTGCTGAGCACCAGCGGATGTCCGTGTCATTCTAAAAAAGACTTTGAGCAGAACATCCAATGCTTACACTACACACAGTGTAGCACCTTTATATGTCAGAAGTATACATTCTTTCTTTTTATCTTTCTGTTTCGAGACAATTCAATTTTTAATCATGTAATTAATTGAATCTAGTAGAATAACTTAACAACAATTGGCAGTGTATTAATGTCTATGTTCTCATCTGTGCTGTGTCTTTTAATACATTCATTTGGCAACGTGGGACAGACAGATATTCAGTAATGTGAAGGGACAGGTCCCTCACTATGTAACACCTAAGTTACGTCAGTCTCTGTTGGAACAGTTCCCAGCAAAGCAAGGAGAGGAAGTGAGATCAGAGAGAAGCAGGCCTGTCGGCTGGTTGGGGGCCGAGTGAGGAGGTGTGTGTGACTGCTGCGTGGCCAAAGCACTCCCACACAAACACAGAAGTGATACGCACTAACATCTTCGCAGTGAATTATAGAATTAATTGTAAGTGGAGCACGACCGATAGAGACTTTTGGCAGCTGATGTCAACATCGGGGAGGAAATGATTTCTGATACCAGTATATGTTCTAAAAATGGCAGTGATTCAAAAGATGTCAATATGAAACACTTATTATGTAGAAATGTAATTGAGGCTTGATATTTGATAGTTTCATTTATTGTAAATAACTATAAATACAAGAATACAAATACTATTCTGTAGGATAAAACTGTTCCTATCCCTGTAGGATACAGGACAAGACCACAAACTCTTACCTTAACACAAGTTTGATGCCGTGGTCATGTTATGTTTCCTACTGAGGCCATTTACAAGCGGATTAACAGATGTAGTATGATACACATCCTTTTTGTAATGTTTCCTTCGTGTGGACTCTTTTTTCATGGGACACCAACTCTCCAAGCATCCACAGGTTTTTGGGGGGAATTGAAAGTTCAGGTGTTCTGTAGTTCATAAGCAAGGTCACACAGAGGTCCCACAGAGGTCTCCTGTGTGACCTCAGCACATTAGATTAGAGGAATGGGCCCATGGTAAGCCTTGTGTTTACTCTTAAAAGTCCATGTGAACCGTAAATCCCCGCACATGCATAAAACCTGACACAACTGTGATTTTACCATCTAAGCTGCTGTAAAGACCATGCAGAGAAAATCCTGAAATGCAGAAACACTTACAGTAACGCTTGTTCTTGCCCTTTATCCTTTCCCAGATGCAGCCTGGAAACTTAAGTATATTGCGGAACATTTTGTGTTTTGAATTGATGTGTTCATGGTGTGTTCCCTTTCATGTCATCTGCAAAGTGCACAATAGGCCAGTGTGTTTTTATTGGCCGCTTTATTTATTATTAAGCGAGGCTTTTTCTCAGATGAATGGCCACGGAAATGCTTTTTCATCGGTTCTAGCCAGCTGCGTGAAATGTTGAAGTAAGAGTCTCCACTGTTTGTAAACTGTAGTTGACCATCCTGATGTTGTTTTGGGTATTTCTTTTTTCAGGTCAGTCGCTAATATTAATTTGCAAAACTGTTTAGAAAACATGCAGCTGGTGCAGAGTGTTTATGCTTGTGGTACGTTGGATCAGCTTTAACATATTAAGTTGATAAAGGGCCTACATTTAGTTCCTGTACACCTCTGTATTGTGAAAGATAGCTGTGAAAAAAATCACCACCGAGTGAGACATCTTAGTGTTTGGCGACCTATCACTGTCAGGGATGGCATCCTCGAATCTGAAGATATAAATAATCTAAGATTAAAGACTCAGTGTTGTTTAACTTTGACCTTCAGTTGTGAAATGACTCGTCGCAACATAATACAAATGAAGTCATGACTATGGCAGACCTTATTCTACAATCAAGAGACCACAAATGTATTTGTCAATATTTTACAATACACAGTTTTGATGATGATTCTGGGCTGAACATCATCATGACTGTCAATCAGCTGGTGAGGGACGATCAGACATTCTTATCTCACACCAGAGGTGAGGTTCAATCATTTCACATTCTGTCTAACGCATCTTTCTTCCCTATATTGTAACGGGCCCTTGAGAATATCCAGACTCTCGACCAGACGCGGCCAGTGACACATCTGCCTTCTGTCAACAGCCCTCCATTGATGTATGGTGACTTGGTTCTTTTTAAGCTTCTGCTCCTCAGTCCCTCCCCACTGGCACTGTCCAGCCGCAGCTGTGCTTTGTGGGTATAATGGCCGATTGCCTCCCTTGCCTTCGGACTTTGCGAGTGACAGTCTGTTTTATTTTATTTTGGGAACTATTTGACAGGTTGAATCACGTGTCCTTAAATTGTACCAAGCAATGCAGGGTTGAGGGCACGACAGAGTTAAACATGTGTGTGTATATGTCACCTAACAGGCACGACAACGGCAAATGCAGACTACATGAAACTGGATGTTTGTATGTAAACAGGTGTTTATACAGTGGAGTTCACAGATTTGTGTAGTGGTATTTTAAGAAGCTTAGGAATAAGTCGATACTCACGAATCAGCCCTAGTTTCACACCAGCTTTGTCTGACCTGCTCGTAAACATGGGTTCATGTGATTCTTGGAGACCGGTGGGTGTGACTGAAAATGGGTTTGTAGGAGATTGTCCAATTCACAGGATTTAACAACGACAGGAAAAGTGTGTAAAGTTCAAGTGGCGCTCTGGAGTCTTGTTTCCCTTCCAAGTTAACATCTTCTTCTTCTACATGTGTGAAACCCCCTTTTTCCTCCTAAGATATTCCTATTCTCTTTGTTTTTTTTCAGTACTTGCATCCATCACGTTTAAAAAACCAAATCAGATGCGCGCCCACTCACTCATGGTGAATTCTCTGGACATGTTCCTTCTGTATTCACACGTGGGCCTGCTGGGACATTAGCATTCTCACGTCCAGTACATGTCTGATGCAGTGTTGATTTCCTCTCTTTGACGCAATTGCAGCCGAGAATGTGTTGGATCTGAACTCCTTGACAGTTTCCTGGGCTTCTTGGCTACAAATGACCCCCCCCCCCCACACACACACACACACACACACACACTCACCCTCTGTCTGCTGCTGGAGGAAGAACTCCAGCTACTGGTTCGGATTCATTTCTCACCGCTCCTCTCTGCAGTCGAATTATTCCCGCTCCTCATCAAGGCACTGTCACAGAACAACCCTGCTCATTATCATGCAAATCCACAAGCATCTGAAGAACGTGTACACACACGCACACAGGCTCGCACACAGGCTACAGGCAAAGACAAGTGCACACACAAACACAATCCCAGATGGCTTCCGTCATCCTACTTCTAACGAGAGAATGATTATGCAAATGCACGTTTGGAAATCTATATGTCATGGAGGACCTATTCAGAGTTGTCAGTCACTAATGAAACAGGGAGAGGAGGAGACAGACGTAGAGGACGTGCTTTCCATCAGAATGACTCTTCAGTGTGGTCAGTGGCGGTGACGGCACATTGTGGCCCGAGCCTGAGACACAACCAGAGGCCCTGATATCAGCCACGTATCACGTATCCTTTCATCATGTGGTGAACATCACCACCTTTTGTTTTCCGCTCTCTCTCCTGCTTAGCAGCAGTGCCCCTCTGTGATTGGTCGAATGGATTTAAAGGATCCTCCAATCGGGGGAGATGCTTGCCTCAATGTGTTTGTCCACAAAGCAGAAGAAGAGCAGAAATGTTTATTTTAAAACAACATGGTTAAAAGACTCAATGTCACATGTTTAAAAACCCAGAGATGCAGACTCAGTATGGGCTCACTGTTGTGGGTGGTGGAGGGAGTGGGTGAGGAAGTGCAGTATTTTGAAGAACAGATTCTGCTTCCCTCATTACTTTGCAGTTCTGGCTGGAGTAACATCTGTATGAATTGGTGTATTCTGGTGGTCGACCCACAGCGACGTCACCCAGCACGTTTACTTCAGTCTTGGCCGTTTGCAGCAGTAATAGGAGACAGTGTTTCTAAATGTTGTGGCACTTCAGGGCAGAGAGTCAAGGGACCACTAATAACAAGGACCACATGTTTGTGATTGGATTATGTGTCCGTGTGTGTGTGTGTGTGTGTGGTAGAACCAGTGCGTGTTTTGAACTGGAAGCTCTTTTCTGTTGATGGTTTAGTTGAAAGATTAGAGATTTGGATTACTTCAGGTTAAAGGTGTAGGTTAAGCATGTACAGTTCAAGGTTACAGTTTCCCATACGTGTGTGTGTGTGTACTTTGTGAGGACCATTTTGAGCCTACACTACAGTGAGGACATTTTGGGAAAGTGAGAACAGTCCTCACTTTCTGACCCACTTTTAATGGGCTGTTAAGACTTGGTTTTAGGGTTAGAAAAAATGATATTAATTCTAAAGAGGGGGCAGAGGCAGCTGGCTAACCTGGTGTGTTAGCATATGTGTGAGTCCAGCACAAGGGGCTAGGTGTGTACGCGTGTGTTTGGGTATTGTAATTATTGTGTTGGGGCGTTAAAAATTCATAAGGAATATTAATAATGTTGTTTACCTTTGCTGGCGGGCATCATCCTGACGGATTTATGTCTCATCTAATTGGATCTTTCTCTCTCTTGATGTTTCCATAACATTGATACTAAGCAAAATATATCCACAAAGGTCACAACCTCTGTTTTTTAATGAGCATAGCAAACCTCTTGACATTGCCATGAAACTCGACCTTTGTTGCCTGAACCTTTACACTGGATATAGTTTCCAGTACAGACTAATTCGTTTGTGGAAACCAGCTCATAGATAATCCTTCACGAGTCAATGTCACATTGTACAAGCGCTTGAGGTTGTAGATAATTTATTCAGGTATCACATCTTCTGCCAAATTGAACCAACCTGTCAGCTTGTTTTCTTTGTTACTCAGCTGGGCCCAACCCTAGAGCTATGGAGTCATATAATCTGGTTGTAAATATACAAATACAAACAAACAGGGCTCAGTACTTGAGGATTGTGATGTCTGGTGCTTTTGGAGAAAGGTTGTCACTCGGACGGTGGAGCTGTCCGTGGTCCCTGTGTCTGTGGCCAGGTGGATTCTCCCACTTGACTTGATGATGAGTCATGATTCCTTTACATTATTATATTACACACAGTCACTACATCTCGCACTGACAGATCCCACATGTGTGATTTAGGTTTTGAAAGGTAGAGTTTTTAAAAGTTGGATCAAAGCTTGATTTAGATATTGTTTTTATTATCATTGTGTTCTATTACAGTGATGCTAGCTATTGACCTGACGTATTTTTAAAATCTTTTCTGTCTCTCATTGTCATTCTCAGGGTCTAGATGAAGAGGCGATAGTTGACCATGGAAAGACAAGCTTCACCACTCACTCCAACTATGAGACGGAAGATTTGGAAAGTAAGTTTAAAGCCATCTGGGGGGGGGGGCGGGGAAAGACTTTTCTTGTTGCTATGTTCATTTTTCAGTGATCGGAATGAAGGATCCTAAGAAGGATGAAACATTTGCTAGTTTGCATCATGCAAAATCAATGCAAATCATTCACTTGTTGCTGATCAGATTTAAGTCTCAAATAACCAGATTTTGAAGCAGGAAACAGAAATGATTCAAACTAAAACTTTGTTGACTTACTGAAGCAACATGTCATTTAAGTTGATTTAAGTTTGTGTATTATATGTAAAGAATATTACACTTTCTTGACATTTTGAATTAAAACTCCCTTTATATGAATCTACCACCCCTCATGTCCTCCTCACTTTACTCAATTATATCTCCTTTCATCTCATTCTTCCCTTTGTCAAACCCATGGAGAACTCGGCTTTCCGTCCAACTACACCGTCACTTTTCTTCCTTGCATCCTCTTTCATCTCCTGTATCCCCTTTCATCTCCTGTATCCCCCCCTCTTCCTCTTTCCTCCTCTCCATCTCTGTTTTGCCTCATCTGTTCAGCTCATGTCTCTCACTGCCTCCTCAGAGCGCCGCATCCTGGTTTCAGTCCTCCTGGGCTTCCTCTCAAATCATAGGGTGAAAAAATCATCTGTGAAAAATGATTATTGGCAGCGTTATGTAGAACAAAAATAGGGCGTTCGCATCTCAGAAAACTCTGTTCCTGTGAGGCAGCGATGAAGGGAAGTAGATTAAACATTTGGAGGAAATCGGAAGGGTGAAAAAGTTAAATGCTGTTCTCTGGTTTCCTTCGAGTAGATATTCAAGAGCACTCAAAAGGAGTTTTTTGTACTTTATCTCAAATGGGAGTGGGTTTATTTTACTGTAATTGTTAAAGTTTATCCCTGGAACTTTGATAACTTTTTCATAAAGTTTGTTGTATTTCATAAGTGTATCTATTGCCTTTAAAATACAATTTATATCATATTGTTTATCATTTTTTTAATGCTGAGCGGGAATTCTCTACAATAAAAAAAAAAAAAACGTCAAACCCATGAATACTTAACTGTAAACCTTCCTCTATGCCATTATACCCCTTAATTTTCTTGCAAAGAACTATTCCTGTTTTTCTTTTTCTCCTCTCCATTTTCATTTTTCTGGTTGTGTGACAGCTGGTCTAGAAGGAAAGCCGTCTGAATTGTGTCTTTCTTGTCCCCCAGGCCACAGAGCCGTGTACGTAGGTGTCCATGTTCCTCTTGGAAGAGAGTCCAAGCGGAGGCATCGTCACCGAGGACACAGACACCACCGGAAGAAAAGAGAGAGAGACGCTGAGGAGGGGAAGGAAGATGGCCGGGAATCCCCATCTTATGGTTAGACACTGTTTTTAACCCCAAGCATACAGTGGAAATCCCCCAGACTGTTTAACTAAAGAAACACTTCTTCAGTTCTACCGTCTTCTGTTCAGGACTCTGGACTCGTCTCAGATAATAAACACAAACCCTTTCAGTCCATAGTTTTAAGTCAGAAGTATCAGCATCATGGTTTATAAGAGGAATATTCAGTTAAAAGATTGTTTTTGCGCCCACACAGTTAGACCTAATGCCGGAGCCAAAATATTATCTCATAGCCCAAATATAGCAGAGACATGTTCACTTATATCTTCAAATCATTTCCATTTATGTCTCCCAGTGGCATTTTATTGAAATATGTCATATCCACTTCCGTTTACTCTCTGGTTCCAGATGTCCAGATATCTGCTATCTGATTCATTCAGCCATCAAAATGTGTTTACATTTACAGAATTCCCAACTAAAAGCATTGTGTGTATTTAAGCCAACCAAAAAAAATACACTTCCTCCCTTAGAAACAATTCTGAACAGTGTTATTTGCAACCATTTGTACTAGTTTAACTTCTTCTATGTTGCATTTCCTGGCACTTTGCTGCATTTCTTCTAATCTGTGAAATAGCGTTAAACCATGGCCTGTGTGTCATTTCGCCCAGGTCTCCTCAGGATACCTTTAATAACGCCTAATGCTTTGATTTATTAAGCTGTTATCACTGTGAACAATATAAATCTGATCTTTGTCCTATGCACACCCTGTGTCCAGACACTCCCTCCCAAAGGGTCCAGTTCATCTTGGGTACAGAGGACGATGACCTGGAGCACGTCCCCCATGACCTCTTCACTGAGCTGGACGAGCTCTCCTTCAGAGACGGCAACAATGCCACTGAATGGAAGGAGACTGCCCGGTCAGTAAAACAACTTCTCTTAGTTCTGTTTACTGTATCTCTTCGAATGTGCAGTAATACCGAAATATTTTCATTCTGCTTTTATTCCCCACAAGCATCAACTCACCGGGGAGCTTTTTAGTTTTATTAAGAACTTTGAGTTTTATTTTGTAGACGTGTCTTTGCTGGTATTTCAGAGGTTGTTCCCATCCATAAAAACTGTGTGTAGTAAGGGACCGATTTTAGATTATGACTCACTCAGTTTGCAGCTTTTCACTGTGCGTCCCGAGAAGTGAGATTTAAATTTGTCATTTAACTGGGGAAGTTGAGACGGAACGACATGTTCTTGAAAGATAATGCACTTTTTTTTTATAATTATCAACTATTCTGTTTCTCTGTTCTCTGCAGATGGCTGAAGTTTGAGGAGGATGTGGAGGATGGTGGTGAGAGGTGGAGTAAGCCCTACGTGGCCACACTGTCGCTACACAGCTTATTTGAGCTACGTAGCTGTATACTCAACGGCACTGTCATGCTGGATATGAGAGCCAACACTATCGAGGATATCGCAGGTACAGCGAATGGATGAATTTATCATTTATTATTAAAAATCGAATAATTCGTTAGTCTAATGATATCATTTTCAATGCCCCATTCATGACTTGAATGTTCTCTGTGTGCGTTTGTGGTCCTGCTTTCGCCCGACTCAGACATGTTGATAGACAGCATGGTGGCGTCGGGCCAGCTGAAGGAGGAGCTCCGTTTCCAGGTGCGAGAAGCCATGCTGAAGAAGCACCACCACCAGAACGAGAGGAAGCTCAGCAATCGCATCCCTCTGGTGCGCTCCATCGCTGACATAGGCAAAAAACACTCTGACCCGCTCTTGCTTGAGAGAAACGGTGAGATTCCTAGTGACGCACTCGCATTTCTTTTTCCTCCACTCTTTTAAACCACCCCCCCCCCGAGAACTGTCACTAAAAATTCCCTGTTCAAATCCCTCAATGCCAGCATAGAAGGTGGAAGGTAAAAGTGAGTAAAGTCTGGAGAATGATCCGTATTGAAGCGGTCGGTTCCCTTAGCGAAAGAGAAATCTGGGTGCTAATGATTGTGCTATAACCTGTATTGCTGGCCTGGCTTTGGGATTTGACCACTGAGTGTTTTCATAACCTAAGGTGATCATGACATATTGCTTAATCTGCATTGTGTGTTTTTGACTGGGCATGGCCACAGTGGTGTTAACGTATGTTCTGCATTTTATGACCTTGGGCTTCGGCCGGAGGGTTAAAGAATGAAAGGAAATATCACATTCCCCACTTCTCTCTCTCTGTGTGTGTGTGTGTGTGTGTGTGTGTGTGTGTGTGTGTGTGTTTTTCTCGCTGGGCTTCCACTGTCATGTCATTAAACCTGAAATGCAGTTGTGAAAGGTTCTACATTAATGGTCGGTGATGGTGGTAGTTGGAGTGTGAAAGTTGCGTTTCCTGCACCGTGATTTACGACTGTCTGCAGTGGAGCACATGTTTGCTTACGGTGCACTGACATTGTGTCACCCTCTCCTGCATGCAAGCTGAACTCAGACCTGTGCCTCAGTTCAGTCACGCCACGCGATTGGTTTGTTTGGAGTTGAGTAACACAGTGGTGCAGATCCTCCCACATGCATCACAAACCCATCCTTAGTGTCCCCTGCTCTCACCCTCGCTTTCTGCTCACGTTTCTGCAAAGCACAAATCTCTCAGGCTCTGCCACGCTCTTGCTGCCCCCCCCCTTCCGGCCCTGTCCCCAACCAGATACCATTTCTGTGATGTGTTCCTACTTCATGTGTTTTTTCTCTCGGCTCCATCCCTTATTCCTTTTCCTTCTTTCCCCTCCTGTTCTCTCTCCCCTCTCCTCTCCTTTCTTTTGCCATTGTCTCCTCTGTTAGGAGAGGGCCTGTCCTCTTCCCGTCTTTCTCTCCACAAGACAGGGGCATCCTCCTCTGTCTCCAACCTGTCCCAGAGACGAGAGTCCCGAGTCTCCGTCCTGCTCAACCACCTCCTGCCCTCTTCTTACTCCAACATTGGGTCCACCCCAGGTCTCTCGCCCCTCTCCACCCCACAAAGTACCCCTTCTTTCTTCCGGCGCTCCGCCCAAAGCCCGCCACGCACCCGTGGCACAGGCCCTGGCCCTCATGGCATCCCAGAGGTGGTGGTTTCGCCTCCCGAGGATGACGACCCACCGAACTCTACAGAAGACGAGGCGGCATCGCCACGGCTCAGCCGACGAGCATCCTCGGCATCCCAGGGCCTGGAGATGCTGCCCTTAGAAGGCAAATATCTGTGTAGCCTGCCAGTGTGAGTCACGGCTTGAACAGAGAACACTAGCACTAGCATGAAAGCTCTGCTCCCCGTTAACTTGTATTGCTCCAACCATGCGGCCATCTCATCAATAACCCACAGCAAGGCTCAGTTGCTAAGACACTCCCCCCACTGTTTAATATCCACAAAGTTTCTCACAACTCTCTCCTCCGCCTCCTGATTCTTGCTTCTCTTCCTTCTCTGTGTCTGTCTATTCCACTGTCGCTCTTGCTTTCCTGAAAACTCCTTATAGCTCCCTTTGACATTCAAAATCGGTCTCCCCACATATAAGACATTCCTCAGCATCTTTGCCTTGCTGGGCCCTGTCCCCGTCCACACCCCCTTCATTGTGATTGCATGGTCGCCTTAGAAATATTCTGGTGTGTCTGTCGTACACTTCATCGTGCGTCATGGGATGTTTTACTCTATGTTAAGCTTCTCATTCAGGTCGTTTCATGTAGGACCTGTTAGGAGGAATCCCTTGATCACATTGTTCCTTTATGCCACTTGACATTCTGAGGCATTTAAATCTTAAGTGAGGGACAAAACAAAGTGGTGAACTATTAAAGGACAATGTACAACAGTTTTGAAGCATTCACAGGGAAACGTGACCCATTTTTCTACCTTTTTAAAGTTCACCGTTGATGAACTTGGCTCAGGCAGTTTAAAACTTTCGCTTAGATCATTAAAATAGTCTTGAATCTCCACATTTTGCTTAAACTCCAGGAGGTTCATTCTTCTAAAGCAAAGCTGCTCTGGTTTTACTTGTTGAGTTTCTCTCTCACTGTAGATTATCATTAATTTGAACGACTGGCTGCTTGCTTTTAATGCTTGTGTTGTGTTCATTGGGGCCTTTTTGGTAGATTGCAAACATCAAGGCCCACTTTATTTTATACATAATTGGATTGGGCATTTAATTGCTGCAGATAGCTGCTCATGACACCCCTAACTGTGAAGTCATTAAGCTTTTGTAATGATGTTTATAGACCGATCTAAAACATCCTTTCATTTTCATCCTCGGGTGCCTGTCTCATTTCAAGTACACACAAATACGACATTCATGCAACTTGTTCTTTTCCCATCGGATCATTTGGCTCCCCTGCTCTTTTTCTTCATCAACTCCTGAACAAACATTCTTTTACCCGAATGCTGCGACGGCATCGTGTGCCAGCAGCCCGAGACCGGGGGGGGGGGGGGGGGGCGTGTTGCTGCTATCACAGGGGCAACCACAGTGACTTTTTGTTCTTCCCAAACCAAGCCATGTCAGTTTATAATTAGACTGTGTGCTTGTGCTTGTGCTTGTGCCGTCTGTTTGCTCCGCTCTGGGAATGGCTCCATTTCAAAGTGTGGGTCATTAAAAGCAGTGATCACTTGGCAGGAGTTGAATCTGAAAGGTTGGGGCGGTCTTATTATAGCTGACGAGCTTCTGTAATTGTACCCCTTCTAGGAAAATACACAGTGTTTCCCAAGAGGCACGCATCTGACATCAGCGTGTGGGTTATTCAAGGTGGGGGGGTGTAAGTCTAATCGTCACAGTTTAATAATTTGCTCTGTAAGTTTACAAATTGAACTGTTGTACATCACCGGTGACTAGTATTTGTTAAACAGGGATAAAGTGTTTGACAGGAAAATGTGTCACGGAGAGGAATTTGCCTGGATGCCAAAAATAGCAGGCTTACAGGTTCCAAATAGACGGCTGTGCAGCGACATGCTGTAGATCTTCTTAAAAGTTATTTGACGTGCATGTGAATAGGACTGACTTGTCCATGGCTTATTTATACATAATCAGGCAGTGAACACATTGACTGTGAAGTCCTGTGTGAAACAGATCTAATCAGAATAGTGGAGAACTGATTACTAAATGAAGAGCTGTAGATTACCGGCAGTAGATCACTAAACACATCCCTGCAGCTACTAGACAGATGTACTTTCTAAAGTGAGAATGAATGGTCCCAGTGCTACCAGCCCGATATTTATTCTGCTAAATTGTTATTGGGTTGACTCTCTTGTTTTCCCGTTGCATATGAATGAGAAGTGTGATACCACTGTTTCAAGGGTTGGTATGAGGGAGCATTCCAGGGCTTAGCCTTCCTGAATGAAGTTTGTTTACTGACACAACCTTAGATAATCCCTCCCTTATTCCAAGAGGCTTTGTGGGGTATGTGAGCAATCATGCTCCTGTTCAGCAACCGCAGCTACCCAGCATCCACAGGGTACAGTTCAAAGGCATGGCTTACTGGCCAGTATGCATGCATGGAGAAACGGCACATTAAAATTGAGGATTATTTCTAGATGAGATTGTGTCACAATACTTAAACTGTTGTAAATCTATTTCGTTTTTCTTTTTCTTCATGGGAAAAAATTGAAAATTGAGAACACATGTGGTAAAACCTGGTAAAAGAAGCGTTACTTCAGAGTTTCAGGGAATAGTGTTCATATGCTATTCTCTGATCCAACACATTACTCCCTCATTTCATCTCCCGCTCTCATGTCCCCTCGAGTGCTAGCGTTTCCTCTGTCTGGCTCGGCTCAAATGACTTAAGCGGTGTTGAAGCGTGTCGGCAATTTTCGCAGTTGTCGGGAGGAAGGTGAATCGTCAGGCATATCAAACAAGTCCACTCAGATATAGCTCAAAGCTGACATAACTTCAAGCTAAGCAGGACGGACTTAAGCACCAGAGTAATGAGCTTAACACGCAGGAATCAGACGGCAAACAGAGCTGAGTCCAAAATACCTTCAGTGGAGCTGAGCCATCACAGTGGGCTGAGTCCTGTAGGAAACCATCACATAAAGCTGGTAACGGTGGTGGTGGAAAAGAGTCATTACACTCGCAGCCAAATATGTAAAGTTTGAAAGTCAGTCTGATCACAACTGTATTTTATCTCAGTCAGCTCCTGGTATGCAGTTCACCACCTTGTACAAGAACAAACTGGTTCTCTTCCCATTCATGTGTAAAGAAATTTGCAGGATAAAGTTTTGGTCATTTGATTGGATCTCAAAGCGAATAATGGAGAAATGAACTGGAGGTATCCTGGTTTGTAGAAGCATCATCCAGGGTTGAGGAGTGTAATTAACTGTACATCTCTAATATGGTCACATTTCTTTACATTTTAAATGACCAAAGAATATATTAAAATAGAAAGTTTTTATTTTTAAAGGTTAGATTACCCAGAGAGATAAACGCCTGTTAAACTGCTTCTAACTTTTTTCTATTTCTTCCTGATTTAAAATCTGATTAGGGAGAAAACGAAAACAGACAAATGACATTTAATAATGACATCACGTTTGGTATTTAATCGTAAACCACACAGCTTTTCGCTATCCTTACACACTGTCCAACACTGTTCTGTCTCTCCCTCTCCCCTCCCCCTCCCCCTGCTCCTGCTCCTCCCAGGACCCATGGCGTCTCCGAACTCCTTCCCAAACAACCTGGATGGCAATAAGCCGGTGGAGAGGAGGCCATCCAAAGTAGGGGTCAGTAGAGAAAGCAGCAGTGTCGACTTCAGCAAGGTAACCTAGCCACAGTACTGAGCACAGAAACTGTCTCTCATGGTGGAGGGGCCCGTGACCAAGTCCATCTGTGTTTTGCTTCAGTTTCTGGACGTTCACAGTCATTTCAGTGGCCTGAGGTTGAGAGCCCATGTGACATGACACATCGGCCCTTTCTTTCTGGGCTCCATGAAGAGCAGCTTCAGTCATTGCTTCGCCTGCAACAGACTAAGAATTGATAATCAAATTAAAAGTCTAAAGTGCGTTTGTGTAACTGTGTTTAGCTTTGAAAATTCCTCCCTCTCATGGCCGTCATCCATCCGACCATTTTTCAGTTGGTATTCTGTAAAAAAATGGCATCCATTATGTGATGCATTGTTTTAGCATGAGTCACAGGATGAAAAAGAGGGATGAAGACACAGTATTTGCTACATAGAGATTTTTTTTTTTAATGTTCCCCCTCTCAAATCTGTATATAGCCTTTGTACTCGAGAGATATTTATTCAGGGAACAGGATGAGAAATGCATCACTGCCACAGACAATCTTTGCTCAGTACTATGTAGTTCTTAGGATAGCTACTAACTCGCCTCATATCATTTGCTATCATAGCTAACGACCTGCTGCCATCCTCTACATTCTTCTTCTCTATCTGCATGTGTAAACTTCTGTTGCGCTTCCCGTGACCTGAAGTCTCTTATTCTTTAGCACAACTTTCCTCTTCTTGGTCTCAGTATTTGCTCTGTTCTCTTATTAGGGTTTGACAACATCTCTAATTCCTCAATGTCCTTGGTTCTTTACGGTTTTAGGTGGACATGAACTTCATGAAAAAGATTCCTCCGGGTGCCGAGGCTTCCAACGTGCTGGTGGGAGAAGTGGACTTCCTGGAGAAGCCCATTATTGCCTTTGTACGGCTGTCTCCTGCGGTCCTTATCACGGGCCTCACAGAGGTGCCTGTCCCCACGAGGTACACTGAATAGGAACTGAATGATATCATCATCAGACTTTATTAGAGTTATCAGACTACTAGCCTACCAGAATGCAGGTATCATAATATTTGAAAAGTCCTCTTTGCACAAGTTTTACATGAAAGAAACTCATGAATACACACAAGGCAATTTAAGTGAGGAACAAAGAAATTGATTTAACTCCACAGTGCGTCATTAAGTGAATAGTTTTTTTGTTGTTGTGATGAGTGTTGTAGTTACTGTGGTTTTTCGGTGAATTTGAGTTTGACTGTGTGTCCTGTTCAAAGGTTTCTCTTCCTGCTTCTGGGTCCTCACGGCAAAGGGCCACAGTACCATGAAATTGGCAGATCAATGGCCACACTCATGACAGATGAGGTACGAGCTAGAATCGAATTAGTATTTATTAATTTGTATCTTGACAATCGCCTCATTAAACTGTGTCAAAGGAATTATCAGATTTTTTTTGGTGGATTTAAGATGCATGATGGGGAGAAAAAGAAAAGACAAATTACATTTAATAATGATATCACGTTTGGTATTTAATCGTAAACCACACAGCTTAGTGTTCTTTTCTTTGCTGCACTGCCCTCGCTCTTGCTTTCGTTGTGAATAATTTAACTTGTATGTAGAGATACATTCAATAACTGCTACTAATATTGATTTTGTAGATTTTCCACGATGTGGCGTACAAAGCCAAAGACCGAACGGATCTCCTCTCTGGTATTGACGAGTTCCTGGATCAAGTGACTGTCCTGCCTCCTGGAGAATGGGATCCCACGATTCGGATCGAGCCCCCAAAGAATGTCCCATCTCAGGTCAGTGGACTTCCAAGGTCAAGGTAGTGTTAAATAACCTTAAATTACAATGTATCACAAACCCTTAGAGATTTCCCTTGCTGGGATTGATGCAGAAATCCTTACCCAGCTGCACACTAACACAACAGACACATACTTGACCTTGAATGGTGTATTTACTGTAAGTCTGGTCCCAAATACTGCAATTTAGAAGTTGATTTCACTTTGTTTATTTCAGTAAATATCAATATAGTCCCACACAGAGTGCCCTCTTATGGATTAAAAGCATCATGGCAGTGAAGGGATTTCAATGCACGGAGCCATGTTACATATATAGACGTCTTTTGATCTGCAGATGAAGAGGAAGATTCCAACCACGCTCAACGGGACTGCGTCTCAAGCCGGAGACATGGAAAAGGAAGAGGAACATGAATCAGGACCTGAGCTGCAGAGGACGGGGATGTGAGTGTTAACTACTTTAAACAATCATTTGTTAAAGCAGGAGGACATCACTCACTCGAATAATTTCTAAAACCACTTGAGAATTGTGTTGACAAAGAAACATTTGATAATTAAATGCATACCCTAGTGGAATTAACCAGTTCATTATTCAGTAAGTAGACTTGTGTAATACATCATGTAGATCACACTCAGACAAGGGGCTGGTGACAACAAGAGCGGCAGGAAAAAGCTCATTTAAGAGACCGATGACCTCATTTTATCTTCTTCAGTTAAAGACACTTATTTGTAACAAGAATAATGAAGATGATGATGATGATGAGATTAATCACAAAGGAGTAGCTGAGGGATATTTGCAATATGTTTATCCCAACCAGTAGACAGCATTCAATTTTTCAATCAGAGAATTTGGATTCCTCACACATCACAAGCCTCGAATCGTAAAATCGATGATGTGTGCAGATGTTTTTCTGCCGCGCAGAACGGACTGCAGATGCTGACATTTATGGATATCTCCTGCTGGGTCTCTGGAGTCCTGTCCACACGGCGAGGACAATGTGTTTATTTTAAAACCTCAGACAGACTCAAGCACTCTGCACACACAGACACAAACACACCAGTGGAGAGGCCCTGTATTATTTACAGATTCACTCTGCGTTTCACCGCTACTGTGAGAGGGAGCTATTCTGGGATGGAGGCGTGTGGGGAGTCGCAAGCAGCTAATTTAAAGAAAAGCTCCGAGAAAATCAGGGTTCACAATAAGAAGAGGCAGAGAGAAAGGAGGTTGTTGAAGCAGGAGATAGATGAATTCCAGAGGTGTCTGGTAAAAGAAAATGGAAGAAGACATCACAGCCGAGCAATTGTTCAGGTGTCACAGAAGAGGCAGGGGGGGGGGGGAGGAAGATATGCAAGGTGAGAATGGATTTATTAAACAAATCTCTCCAAGGCAAAGTTAAAAAATAAAAGCAGAACCAGAGAGAGGAAGTGTGGATAGGGAGTAAATCTGTAAAGTACATCCAAGGCAAACGGTGTCTGGATCTAATTAATTTGGACTCGTGAAGCAGGATCACGGTGCCCAGTAGCTTCTGGTGGTGGACATTAATAAGATTCAAATCACAGTCAGAACATTGGCTGAGCTCCCAGCAAATGAAAAGAATTGTTGTTCAGGGAAACAACCTGAGGCAAAAAACACATTTCTCACCAATTAACCATGTGGAAATAGAAAATAAGCATTTTGAATCACCGCAGGTTATCAAACGCGCTCCATTAAACTGATTTCAACTATAAACAGAGCAACAGGAATTTACACATCATAAGAATGGGAATTCACAGGGTCAACTAATGATATGATAAATGTTTTTAACCATTTACCTAATTGGTTGTGTTATTTATGTGATGCTTACTTTGATGTGTATATTTTCAGTGACCGTGCTGCCATTATTATGTGAACTTTAACATCTGCCTCTGTCCTCGTCAGGATATTCGGGGGTCTGATCTGGGACATCAAGCGGAAAGCACCGTTCTACTGGAGCGACATCCGGGACTCCTTCAGTCTGCAGTGTCTCGCCTCCGTCCTCTTCCTGTATTGCGCCTGCATGTCCCCCGTCATCACATTTGGAGGTCTGCTGGGAGAGGCGACCAAAGGCAACATAGTGAGTCTTAAAACTTCACCATGATATTTAACCTTCTATAAACGCATACATAAAACACATGGGCCAGCGGTTTAATGTAGTTGTGATGATCTCCAGCACATGGGACATTGGGACAAACTAAAAAGTCAAACAACATCCAATTCTCTCAAAGATGGTTACTATTCATTTGGGTTGTTCCACTGCTGAATGTCAAACTGTTCATTTTCCTAGTCAATTTGGTTTTAATTCGTTATTTGACCTTTCTTTCATGGCTCAATCCCCTGATCCCTATTGATCACTGCTCATCCAGGGTATTTTTGCTTCATTGCAGTAAAGTGGGAGGAAGTGGAGACGTGTCCCACATCTTTATAAAAAGCCTATGCACTATCCTAGTTAATAACATCCTTACACAACAAGCAGACATTTTCATTTTCTGATTACCCAATTTGTCTTTTTTTTTTAATAAAGGAGCTCATTTAGTGTGATAAGAAGAATCGCCATTATCTCTCACCATCATCAATGTTCTGTTATAGACTCATCTGAGCGCCTGTCTTTCACTGGGAGGTCTTTATTCACTGGCTAAAAAAAGGGGTGTGATAATTATTCATCCTCCCATGCACTAATCTGTTATCACACTGTAATCTATTCTATAGGGTATCTGTCTTTTTATTACTGTCCATACTAGACCAGGGACTGTTGGCGTAGGCGCGCTCTGTGTGCTGGTGTGTGTGATGCGTCTGAGTAAACTCAGCGGGCTGGAGCTCCACAGAGATATGACTTTGGACAAGTCAGCCGAGTGGAAACATCCAAACAGTTTGTCTCTATTCTCGGTCGCAGGCCGGTGTCTGTTTAATCAAAACTCGTCCCTTTGAATCATCGCTCTCCTTTTTCTCCTTCAGCCCTCAACTCTCGATCCTCCTTTACGTGATTTCATCTCCCCCATCCTCTATTTCTCATTCCCTCATGCCCCCCCTCTCTTCTGTGTCCACAGAGTGCCATCGAGTCTCTGTTCGGGGCGTCACTGACCGGAGTGGCCTACTCCCTCTTCGCGGGCCAGCCCCTCACTATTCTTGGCAGCACGGGGCCCGTTTTAGTGTTTGAGAAGATCCTCTTCAAGTTCTGCACGTATGTCCGAGCAAGTTTACCTTTGCTATGAAGATGAAATAGTATAATATAATAATAATGGTCATCATAGCAATGTAGTGCTGCATATGTTTACCTCTAACCATGTCGTCTTTGCCTTTCTTCCCTAGGGACTATGGCCTCTCCTACCTGTCACTGCGAACCAGCATCGGCCTGTGGACGGCCTTCCTGTGTCTGGTCCTGGTGGCGACGGATGCCAGCTCCCTGGTCTGCTACATCACCAGATTCACGGAGGAGGCCTTTGCCGCGCTCATCTGCATCATCTTCATCTACGAGGCTCTGGAGAAGCTGTTTCACTTGGGGGAGCACTACCCGGTCAACATGCACAGCGAGTTGGACAATCTTACTCTGTATTCGTAAGTACTTAGATTCCAGCTACTGTGAAGGCAGATTCATTTACACAGTTTATATATAGTTTTTTTTCCCTCTGTGATTCGCAAACTAAGAACCATAGACTAATTTGGAGCAACAACTCAAAAACAAAAGATCAAACTCTCTGTAGTTGTTGATGACATTATAAACCACAATTGGTGAAAATGTGAAGTCCTCTTTTAACTATTACAATCACTCATAAAGCTGTAAATTGTATTTATTATATTATACTACTTAGATAAAATGTGAAGCTGGAAAATACCTTTGAATAAATATGAAAACTATTTGTCTGTGACCTATAATATAGGAGATATGCCCAGTCATTAGCAGATTTCCCCCAAAAAAGGTTTAAAACCTTCTTAGCCAAATCTACCTTCATTAGGAATACTCTGCCTTTGTTGCTGAACACTGTAATTGTGTTGGCTCAAGGTGTTCTACAGAGCTTAAATGTAAATTACTCCCTTTCAAAATAACACATTTAAAAACACAACTAATGCTGCAGTCTGTGTTTTAAAATCAGAATGAACCTAGAGGTTTTTCTGCACAGGATCAAGGTTGAGAATTGATTTGTTCTGTGCTCCTCAGGTGTCAGTGCTCTCCACCAGCCAACGTCACGTACGAGCATGAGCAGAAGTGGAATCAGTCGGGTTACGACCCAGACTCTGTCCCGTGGAGCAGCCTCAGTGTTTCGGTGAGGGAAGCACACAGTGACCTCTAGTGTGAAGGGCTGTAATTACACCCACACTGCGTCACATGTAAAAGATTCAAACAGAAATCATCAGCCACTACTACACAGTACATTCATTCAAACTGATTCCTACTGATTTAATCAGGCACATGCACATACCTTTACTGAATTAGCTTTACAATATTTTACTAATTCTTCCTTTCTCTCCAGATGTGTAAAACGCTGAAGGGGGAGTTTGAGGGTCTCGCCTGTGGTCACGATGGTCCCTACATCCCAGATGTTCTCTTCTGGTCGATCATCCTCTTCTTCACCACCTTCTTCCTCTGCTCCTTCTTCAAGCAATTCAAGACGGAGAGATATTTCCCCACCATGGTGAGATCTGTTATGAGCACTTCTTTTATTTTACCTTAAATAACACAGAGTGGATTTTAACAACTTGGAGTACAGTTAGTAATGTAAATTAATATTTAAGTAAGTTTTCTATGTTTCTGTTACTGCAAGTGTGTGTCTGTCTATATAAAACCCTCTCACACTATGTAAATGTTTACAATGCATCAGTCATCAGTAGGCAGGAGCAGTCTCATGCACACAAAGAGAAGATCCAGTTGCATCCTCCCACACTTCAGCAGCTTCTCTGTTATCACCCGGTGTTCTGTGTAGGCAGCTGCTGGTTTTGTCTGAGCTGTTACTGTCGACACACATGTAATTAATATGACATTTGACACACAGCAGAAAGTAGCACACAAGCTTATTATCAAATGCCTGAATGTGTTTGCAGGTGCGCTCCACCATCAGCGACTTTGCTGTGTTTATAACCATCATGGTCATGGTGCTGGTCGACTATCTAATGGGCGTCCCATCTCCTAAACTGAATGTTCCTGACCGCTTCGAGGTAGGCATCTGTTCCACTTTGTCTTTCTTTCTCAATCCATGGATGTCAAACCCTGTATATCCTTATTCCTTTGTAAGAAAATGTCTACCGCCACTGCTTAAACTTAATTAATGTTCACATTATCCTTAAGTAAATCCTTTATGCCTTCAACACTAAAAGTAGCACATCCCTAACTTTTGCCCGCAGCCTACTTCAAAGAACCGGGGCTGGCTAATGGACCCGCTAGGAACCAACCCCTGGTGGACACTGCTGGTAGCTGCACTTCCTGCCCTGCTCTGCACCATCCTCATCTTTATGGACCAGCAGATCACTGCAGTCATCATAAACCGCAAGGAGCACAAACTCAAGGTCAGACCTGCCGGGGGGGATTGACTCGAGCCTGAGTTTCATCTTAAAGACACACACAGTCATTCTTAAAGTGTTCCAGGCATCTCTCCTCATGTTGCCTCTCATATAGTGCAAAGTAAAACTCTGCAGTATGAAATATGTTTCAGGGAATATCTAAAAAAGCCATACAATATTTGCCATCTATTATTAAAAACACATTAAAGTCTTATTTTTAATGATGCCAAAAGCAATTGGTTCCCCCATTGAAACCCCAAGACACTGCAGTGACTCAGAACGAGTTTACTGGGAACTGGTTTTATCCCCAAATAAATGTAAATTAATCTTGTAATGGGATTTAAACTATATTGTTTTTCGATAGATAGTTTTGTAATGAAGACTTTATCAACTAAACCCATTTTCCGCTGCACAAATCTGTCTGTTCACCTGTTTTTCTTTTTACATTTTCTTTTAACCTTGTGCTCATTGGTTCAGCCTCCAGCTTGTTTCCCTTCAGTCTGTTCTTTGTAACCTCTTCACTTCTCTCATCCTCTGTACCTTGCTCATCTCTTACCACTTCTTTCTGTCATCCTGAATTATGTTTGAAGGTAAAATATGATCTAGTCTTGTCTCTTCCTCTGTTGTGTTCACCTCACAGAAATGAGAGGTTTTAGTTTTTCCGATTTCTACAGTGCTAATATTTTTTAAATAAACTCAACCCACCTTGAAGGTTCCAAGTAGGTTTTGGCAAATACAAGTCTGTTAACGATCATCTCCTTGTCCTGTGTTATTCTGTGATTGTTGTACATTTGCTCCACAGGGACAAACACTCTTCGCTGCTCTTGCATCTCTCAACCGTCACTTGTTTCCTTGCGTGTCCTACAGAAAGGCTGTGGCTATCACCTGGACCTGCTGATCGTGGCCATCATGCTGGGCGTGTGCTCCATCATGGGTCTGCCGTGGTTTGTGGCTGCGACCGTCCTCTCCATCTCCCACGTGAACAGCCTGAAGGTGGAGTCCGGCTGCTCGGCTCCCGGGGAGCAGCCCAAGTTCCTGGGCATCCGAGAGCAGCGCGTCACCGGGTTCATGATCTTTGTCCTCATGGGTTGTTCCGTTTTCATGACCTCAGTGCTCAAGGTGAGAAAAACCACTGCAGGAATAAATGACACCCTCCTGGGCTTCTGTTTGATTTCACTTATTGTAAATCACAAGCAGTTTTCAGAGGTGACCCAGTTTTCCCAGCATTTTCCAGACTTTGACTTTCACATAAGAAGAACGCAGTAGGGTCAAGTCTCTGGAACATTTATGCAGGGGGGGGGGCAGGATGATGCATCCTCACATTGGTTCCCGAAACTTTTAACTAGGGGGCTTTCTGGAATAAGTTCTGGAAAATGTTGGGACTAACTGACTCCGGCAAAATTTTGGGAATTCAGTGGATGTCTGAAAGTGGCTACAGTCATGTGTCTAACACGGGACACGCATGTTTATGATCAGTGTATTTCTACCTACATCATTTATCCTCCTTCTATTTTTCCCTTATTTGTTCCAGAAGCTGAATAATTGATCACGTCATTTGACTTCTGCTCTTTACAGTTCATTCCAATGCCAGTGTTGTACGGAGTCTTTCTCTACATGGGTGTCTCCTCCCTCAAAGGAATCCAAGTAAGGCTCTCCTCTGCTGGTCTTTGAAGATAATGTGCTCTCCAGTTCTGATCACAAGAGCAGTCACAAGCTGTTAGTACAGATACGTCTGGCCCCTGTAGCTCCAAATCCTTTGATCATAATTCAGCATCCTTAAAAGCTTTTGTTTAATGTGTACCAGCTCCTGAATAATGTATTGGAATTTACCCGATCCCCGTCAGCTCTCAACTTTACCGTCTTTATCTCCCTTTGCATTTCTTGTCTCGCTCGCTGAGTCTCTTCCTCTTCTCGTTCTCTCTGCAGTTCTTTGACAGAATCAAGTTGTTTGGTATGCCGGCCAAGCACCAGCCGGATCTGATCTATCTCCGCTATGTGCCGCTGTGGAAGGTCCATGTCTTCACCCTGGTGCAGCTCACCTGCCTGGTGCTGCTCTGGGTCATCAAGGCCTCTTCAGCGGCTGTTGTGTTTCCCATGATGGTAAAGACGTCTCTCATGTATTCACCACTTCACTACAACAGGATTCAACTAGTTAACAGGGACATAGATGCAGAAAGTCTCACCCACTCAACTGCCAAAGAGAAATAACTGTGAGGAAAAGAGAAATGTTTTTTTTGACTGATGACGACGTGGTGGAACTGTTTAATCTTTAATCCGTTTCCCAGTATCAGTACAAATATGTTTTATCATATTTTTGATATGAAACCTGTGATAATAGTTCTTGTCTTGTCTGTGTCTCCAGGTTCTGGCGCTGGTCTTCATCCGGAAGCTTCTGGACTTCTTCTTCACCAAGAGAGAGATGAGCTGGCTGGACGACTTGATTCCAGAAAGCAAGAAGAAGAAAGAGGATGACAAGAAAAAGAAAGCTCGCGAAAAACTGGTAAAGACTAATTTTAATGGCTTCACACCAGCAGCAGCACAGTGGCCGGAGGCATTAGGTTTTCAGGCTGTACGTCTGTTTGTACGTACGTCACATAACAATGAACGCGATGGAGAATTTCCTCAAATTTGGTAATAATATTTACTTTAACTGATTCAATTTTTATAGCCAAAGGTCAAAGGTGAAGGTCAAAGGGACCTGATGTGTCTGCGAATGTGACATATCAGGACTGCCCCAGCTTTTGATAATTTGTCACTCGGACTCAAAGATAAAGTGATTTATGTTTCAGTTGTCAAATGCCACAGTGAACTTTTATATCAATCTGGAAAAAAAGTGAAAAATATAAAACTAGAAAAATATAAACTGAACATATTCCGACTTTGCCCTAAGTCACAGACGTACACAAGCTTAAAGTCAAAACTTGAATAAAGCTTAACACGAAATTGAATATTCAAAGCTACAAACAAACACTGAACCATTCTATTAGACTAATTTTACTCTTTTTACGATGAAACTCTCGGCCCTGTGTGATAATAAACCATTGTTTTGTCACAGTTTCCGGCCACAAAGATGGTGATATAAGAGCCTGACTGCAGTAACAGCTGGTTTTTAATCCGCTGCTGTTTCCCCTCAGGAGGCCGAGTCCAGGCGGCAGAAAGAGGGGATGGCACTGAAGGTCGGCTTTGATGGAGCCAACCACCTCAGCATCCCAGTGAAGACCCTCTCAGGGAGGTGAGTAGAGCAGCAACACACAACGACACACGGCTCTACAAGGAAAAGCAGCACTTTGCAAAGACTTCACGACTCATTAAGTGTTTTCTATTTCCAATTCCACTGTAGTGTATCGCTCCCAAAAATATAATCTTATTATTTTTAATGTCTGGATTCAAATATGGCAGCGTAATGCAATTTAATCTTTTATGCTTTATGGACGACACTTAATAAACATTTTTCTCCTTAACTGATGTCTGCTGCAGAAAACCAGCCCAGAGTCCTGAGCTGTGGAAGCGTTTTCAGATTCATGTCATATACAAGCTGAAATGGTTGTCCTGACTCTGGTCGTCAGCTGTGTGTTGTTATGTCCATCTTGAACAGATCATACAGAATAGGAGTATTGACCCACAGCCTTCCAATGGAAGAAGAGGTAGCAGGGCTGTGTCTGATGCAAAACATCTGAGTCACACGGCTGCTCTCTAACCTCGCTCACTGATTCTCAGACACTTAGCGCATGGCCACAACTGAGGAAAACGCACTGCTACGTGTGTTGTTGTTGTTGTTGTTGTGTGCTTTTTTTTTGTTTTGCGGTTGAATGACCTGCGATGAGATGTTGAAGCAGTTTGGTTCTTGTGTGACTAACAAGTAATGTTCACCTCATGAACTAATACCTGCTGCTTCTAATGCAAAGGGACGTGTTCTCTTTATTGTCAGCTCTGATTTTTAATCTGCATTCATTTGTTTTACTTTGCATGTTAGTGTCTGTTGATTTGAACTTTTCTGAAGCTCGGCTGCTGATTTGATGTCTTGACTTCCTGTCTTCTTCTTTTTGTGTTTGCATTGTAGCAAGTAGTCCTGATTCTCACCTCTTGGTTTTATACATCTCTGCTAAAAATATATAGGCTGAAAAAATATCAGCAAGTAAAGAAGTGAACTCAATTCGTGTGCCCGACCAGAGAAGTGTAGTGGAAGGTGTCAGGGCTATCAGAAGTGTTCTTGCTCTCAGCCGCACGACTTTAACATAAACTAGAACGGCAAATACCTCTGCCCCCGCAGTCGCCTTATGAAAATACATTTAAGTTCACAAGATCTGGATTTTTATTTGGATATGCACCGAACTGCACAAACTCTTAAATGTCATCCGAAAATCCTCCCTGAGATATAAATGAAAGTGTCGCCGTGTTAAAGACCCTTTAAAAATCCAGATCTGCCCCGTCAGCCGGATCTGCACCAAAATTTAACAGGTTCTTTTTCCTTCCTCTTCTTCTGCTTCTTTTTCGAAAGTTTCGTGGAAATCTTTCCAGTAACAAAGATTTCTATGTAGCCCTCTTCAGTTTGAAATCCTTTTTGTTCAAGCTGATATGACTTTGTTCTTATCTCCGTCAGTTTAAAGTATAATTTCATCTCGTGTTTAAATTATTTTTATAGGGAAAACATGTAAAGGCATATTTGATCTATGTTTGTCGCAGTTCAGTCACAGTCCTCTCACTCGCCCTCTCATCCCTCAGGTTTACTTCAGGTGGTAAAATCAAAGGAGTTTGCATCTTAACAGAATCTCACATTTACAGCTGCTCTCCAGCCTCAGTGACGTCCGAGGCACTGACCTTGTCTCTGTCTCTCCATCTCAGCCAGGAGAAGTTGGCCTGCGTTAGAGTGGACGTCAGCCCCGAGTCGCCTGGAGCAGATCCCACTTCAGAGACCTTCCTGTGATAAAAGGAAGGCCCTCCTTCCCTCCTGGTTCCTTCTCGCACACCAACACTCCATCTCAGTGGGAAAGAGGGGCGTAGACCTGAAGCAGCACAACCTGCCTGCAGAGCGGCCACCTCCAGGGCGGCGGACCAGCTCCCTCCCCTACACCCCGGGGCCGTGAGTCCTCTCCACCCTTGAAGGATGAAGCACATAATGTACAAATAGCTGCCACGACGTGCTGTAGAGCGCACGCCTCCGAGGAACAGAGGAACAGAGGAACCCTGCTGTCAACTGCCCACCGACGCTCACTGTTTAGGAAACTCTCTCTAGCAAATCGGCTGTTCAAACCACAGATGCCAAAGGAAGGGGTCCTCCCTCGTGGGGAATGTTGGACTGTGCGAATTTGATTTTATTTTTAACCCCTTGTGTATTTTAATTATAATTTTACTGTCGTTCTTTTAGCTGGTCACAGTCCCGTGCGTTGTCCTGTCCCGTTTGTCTCCGTGTGTTCCAGGTCGATTTAAGACCTTTTCCCTAAACGACAACCAGCTTCTAACACACATTTGATTATGAGGCCCGGTTGTGTTTCAGAATTGGCCCGGCACACTACAGTACATGACACAAACCAAAACCCAGGTACGGTCAGTCAGACTCCACACGATACCTGCATACATCTTTATAGACCTACTTACAAATACCTTCTCCTTCCTCCAGGGGGAGTACTCAGTGTTCATATTGCTGCTTTGAAAGTCAGTCAGTTTATTTTCACTGTAAACCTCACTGTTTATACAATATGTGCTGTTATAGAAATATCAAGATATGTATGTAAGTATGTAAACTGTCGTCTCTTCATTTGAAACATTATAGAAAACCTACTTCTGAGGCCATATGAAGTCTGTACTGTACAGTAAGCACTTTCCCCAGTATAGATTCTTACCTAAAGAATGGATTATATAGTGTGTTTAAGGGGAAGGTTTCTTCTCCCACCGAATCTGCAGAGCTGTTGTTCAAATGTCAAACAACTCAGGAATCTCAAAGGATTTCTGACCGTAGTCACTCGATATTTTTGTCACAAGGCGGCGATAATTAACTGTCCACTGTGTCCCTGTCATCGCCGGTACCACGACTATTTTCATAAATGCTGTAAATCATTCAACCTAGTGGGTGCAGGAGAAAAGCAACACTCCCCCCGGTTAGCTGCACCTGTTTTTATACTGTCTGTTATAATGTTAGTGATAGTGTACGTGTGGTGTAAAGACTAGTGAACGTCTAGCGTTGCAAAATCATTTTATGCAAGTCTACATTAAGTGTAAAAAATATTCTATTCTATGAAGTTGTTCTTATTTTTGCCGCGTGCAGTCGTGTTTTTAGCAATAAGTGAGTGTTCCATACTGTGCAACGTGTGGACTCGTGACCCTGAGCTCCTGTTCGGGCAAAAAGGAGAATTAGTGAAACGATTGTCGTGTCCGTTTTCCTCGGCTCTGTCTGTGTGTAGCTGCAGTGACTATACGAACAATAGCTTATCTACGTGCCTTGTTGGAGATCTTAATGTACAAGTCTAATATAAGTGTTCAGACTCACACATACACAAACAAGATGGCACACAAACGCCAAAGACTGACCATGGTCACTTTACGCGGCTCAGTGTTATGTTCGTCTGAATGTGATTCCACGTCCGAGTGAAGGTCGTAGCCTGAGCCACCGACTTGCACCATGTGACTTGTGTTATCTCCCATCTTCTGCTGTAACTCTACCCGTGCACAGTGTTTCTACTGCCACAGCACAAACGCTCTGTCATCAGTACTGAGGTACTGTGTGTATTTTATTTTTTTATTATCAGTGAGATGTCAAATAACTTTACTGGCATCCTCAAACATGACGTTTACTCCAAATCTTACTTTGAAATCCTGGTTCTAGCTCTTTACATGATAATGTAATTTGTCCAACGACTACTAACTTATTATTTCTTAATTATATTCATATTTTTTTTTAAAGACCCAATTTTCCCATCATCCATCCCATTAAGATTTATCACCTTAAAGAGGTGGATGGACATCATCAGCAACAAACCATCACAACGACAATGCACACGAACAGACGTGACATCAGTGACGCACACTGCCACCTGTTGTCTGGGATGAGGACTTCTGTGTCATGGCTGTTTGATGCAAAGCAATAAAAGTGTAAACATGGTGACTTCCTGCTGCGTCTGTGAGTGACTTTCTTCACCCTCCTCATCCTCACACTCACTCTTTTCATGTTATTGGTCTCAGTTATTTGATTATTAGATTTAAAGGATGTAAAAGGAAAAAAGATTGGCTCATACCAATACCACGATCCAACAATCTGTTGAGCTGCACCAACTTTCATACCTCAGTTACCTCAAAATGCCAGGTTTGTTTTTTTATCAAGATTCATGAATTATTCCCTGGAAAGTTAGTGAAAATGTCAAAAACCTTGCAAAGTAAAAAAAAAAATGGAAAAAAAATCCAGTATTTGCCTCAAAACTGTTTTCTCTCTTAGCCAATGTCCAGAAATCTGTTCTGTAGTTTACCCTTCATCCTGCTGTCAATCAAATAGATAAACGTGACCTCCTCGGCAGAGTTGACAAATAGTTTATATGTTCTTGTTGAATCATATTAAATATTCATATTAGTACTGGTCCCAAAAGTCCAGTTGAGCTTTAGTCAAACCCAACTCAACGATAAGAGGGAAATGTAACTACCTGAATACAGATGCACGTTGATGTAGAGGCTCTGTTCCCTTTCTAAAAAGCCTGAGGTGTTTTTTTATGTTGAGGACAATTGCTCACAACTGCTCAGCAGCACAATCACATCTCTCCATCCTCATGCCATCTAACCATTTAAATAATCATTTTGAGTTCTTTTAGGACTTTTACTTGGTTGTAACGTGAGTGTGTAGAGAGAATAATAATAAGAGAATTCTGAATTGTGTCTTTCTTTACTCTAATCTTGTTTTGCTTTTTGCCTCATTGAGACTGGAAGAGCAGATAAACACAACTATAGGTTTAATAAACACGATTATTATTATTTTACAGAACATAAGTAACAGCAGCAGCCATTTCACAAACCAGACGGGTTTGAGGCTTTGTCCTACGTGGACTCAGCAGCCGATGGAAAACTGGACGCCGCTCACACCCCGACCGACCTTCCTGTCTGACGTTCTGTCAGCGTCGGCGGGTCGATTCCTCCGTCTCCCTCAGCTCTCTCAGGCTGTTTGAGAGGACGAGCGGTGCATTGATTCACATCACTCTGTTACACTTCACACACTGCACAATGTGTTCAGACACATTTAGGAACTCTCAGGTCAAAGTCACTCTCCATCACAAAGTGCTACATGAATCAGGTTTCCTGCTGCGGTTCAGCTTCACACTAACGTGGCCCAGAGAAAACAACCATCACGTAAAAAGAACCAATGCAATTCAGACAAAACTATTTCAACAAATATTGTAGCTCGAAGTTGTTAAACACAAGTAGTGTTGTGATTAGTTTTCTCTATAGACGTGCCTGCTGTCCCTAGTTTATGAATCACAGACACATTGCATTGGCAGACACTTATTATATTTCTCTACGTTTACAAGGCCTCACTATCAAACCTTTGTAGAAGTTGAACTAATGTTCTCGTCACTTGACAGTTTCACATGTTGGTCAATACAAAGTCATTAGAAAGTGACTGGTTTTCTCCTTTTCAGGCTCAATCAGTCATTTGTGTTCCGGCTCAAAGTCTTAAGCTCCAGAGTCGCAAACTGTCTCACTGGGAAACTGTGAGACAATTGAACACCTCATCGCAGCAGCTTCCCTCCTCGGGGTATCAGTCCGCTCCAGTGGCTCTCGGCGGCCGTGTTTTCAGTCCGCAGCGTTCGGCGGCCCCTCGGGGATGAGTGACATGAAGAAGGTGACGACGAACGACCAGGTGGAGGCCAGGAAGCCCGTGTGGGGGCCGCTGTTCGGATCCTCGGCTCCTTCCTCTCCGCTGTCCCCCTCGTCGTCCGAGCTGTCGTCCATCAGTCCTTCCTGTGCGGGATGAGGTTGTGATATGAGAACACCAGATATGAACCAAACGACAGTAACATGCAGTGTCTCTACAGCAGATACAACATATTTGAGATAATTTCAGCAATTTCTTTAAGCGTTTCAAATGTATCATAATATCAAAAATAACTAGTTCAAAAGGAGTCAAAGTCCATTCAAATCCCCATCAGCCCCGGGGTGGTAATGATCTCTGTAAAGAGGAGAGGCGGTGGACTAGTGGCAGAAACTTGGACTATGGGCAGAAAAGGTCTCTGGTTCGACTCCACGGAGAAACAACAAAAAGACGAGCCTGGATTGATCTGTCCAAAAATCCAAGAGGATTCTCCCTACCCTGTCTACTGCCCCTGAGCAAGGCACCTTACTCCCCAAACATCTGCTCCCCGTGCGCCATACATAGCTGCTCAGTGCTCTGTGTGTCCTTCACCAGATGGGTTAAAAGCAGAGGTTAAATTTCCCTACCTGCATGAGTGTGCCTGCGTTTGGGACAAATAAATGTATCTTAATCTAAGAGGCACTGACCATTTCTTGTAGCTCCGCCTCCATGTCATCCTGATTGGCTCGTTCTCCAGGGAGCAGCAGTTCGTTCTCCAGGTTGAAAGGGAACCAGCCGGCCTGATGCCTGCACACGCACACACACACACACACACACACACACACACACACACACACACACACACACACACACACACACACACACACACACACACACACACACACACACCAGAATGAAGCTCCCACAACAACACATTCAACTATTGGGGTTTTCATTAAAAAAGACTCATTTTAACATTGTCCTCCACCTTTCCACCAAGATGTAATTGCAAAATCAATACAGCACAGAACGTAAAGTAAAAGGCTCGCTCACAGGTAGAGCACCAGCATGGCCATCATCACCATGACGAAGCGGCTGAAGGACGAGTAGAAGTAGACTATGCTGAGTAGGATGGCGGCGCGTAAGAACGTGTACACCCAGTCCAGCCAGTCCCAGTTCAGATCCTCCTCGTTCAGGATCTCCCCCCCCTGGGCGTTCATCTGGATCTCCGGGTTGCCACGGCGGTTGGCTGGCGGCCGCTGGCTCAGGGGGTCGGGCTGGTGGGACTGGGCCGGGGGCTGGTCCGGCCTCAGGTGCTGGGAGGAGGCGGCAGCAGCGGCTAGTAACTGACTGGAAGGAGGGGGGGCGGGGAAAGAGGACAGACAGGATGTGAGCTGAGCTGAGGATGGGAGGTTCGACAAATGTTATGGAAACCATTCAGCGAACATGAAGGAACTCACTAATGCATGTAGTACTGTGTGGCGTAGAGCTGCTGCCACCACATCAGTGTCATGGGGCTGTAATAGGACTGTGGAGGGGGTTGATTCCAGCTGGAGGAAGAGACAGATGATCAGAGGTATAAGATTTGACAGTTTGAAGTATTAACAGCCGGATGAATTCAGTCGGTACAGGAAGTGGAAGAAAGTCGTGGACTTTGTGTGTTTCCTTTGAGGAACAAGTTTAAAATGTACTGAAAATCCACAGAACTGATTTCCACCATACTTGATAGAGAGATGGGGCCTGAGAAGAAGGGGTGTAAGGGAAAGATAGAGATTTTTCACTTTCTAAGTTTTATGGCAAATAAATAATTAAGGTTTTCAGATCAATTATATTTCTACTATTAAAACTAGACAGTTATGTGTAGGGGGGGGGGGGGGGGGGGTTGACTCTGCTCTGCATGAGTTTCTCCAGAATCTTACCTGTGAATAAACTGTGAATACATCTGGTGGTAAGGGAAGGGTCCGGCTCCCTCGCTGCTCTGCCCTGTGGACAGCTGGGCTTGTGGACCAGTGGGGGGGCTGTTTGAGTTCGTAAAGGGCTGCAACCAGAAAGACAAGTTCTGAATATACCGAACACGTCACGGCTCAAAGAGGAGCAAAACATCTCGAGTCCTCGTGGAGCTGGATGATGAAAGGAAATGTCCTGATGATGAAATGGATGGCAAGGTGTGATGCGTGTCTGTGTGTGTGTGTGTGTGTGGGTGGGTGTGTGGATGACCCACCGTGGGACTGGCCGGGTTCTCCTGAGGCTTGTTAACAGTGCTACGGGGGGGCTTGGGGGAGCTGGGAGGGGTCCGGGAGGCGCACACCAGATGGAGCATATGGTACTCGTCCTGCTGTAGAAACCAATACAGCTCATTATCAAGAGTCAAAACACTGCAGGTTCAAAGAAAAACAAGAATAAACTTTGGACCCACACAGAAAAACTCCATAACACTTCCGAAATAACTTTATATTATCTGTGTAATGTTATATTTTATACCACATTTATTTTGGCAGTAAAACACAACCCAATCACAGGGAAGTTTCAGTTTTAGAATTCTGTACATCTCAGTAACTGAAATTCTTTGCTGCGAGTTTTTGCCCTGAGGTGTGAAAGAAGCTGCAAATTAAATCAAAGCACAAACATAAAGAACTAAATAACTCTCTCTATGTCTATGTCTATCTGAACACACATGAAACACAAACCCCAGTTTTTTGGGTTTTCAAACTGAATATGTGCCTGTTTTCCTGTTTTATTACATTTTGGTTTCACCTTTTTACCCTGACCTTCTAACGACTAAACAGGCCTGTAACAACAGAGTGCACCTACCTTTCTGAGCACATCTTTCAAGGTGAAGTGATCCAAAAGCAGCTTCCCAGAATACACCAGCCTCTGGTCTTTGGAGCTCTGAAAACGTTCATGATAACGACAGCAGGTTCAGAGGAAAGGTTCTGTATCTCAGTAACAACAGCCAGGATGTGAACTGTGGTTAGCTTCGTTTTGTTTTTGACCTTTTAGAAGATTTTTATTTGACGTCGACTAAAACCAAAAGAAAGGAAAACGGCTAATTTGCAAATGTAGGTCACAACATCAAAAGGCGGAGACTTTCTGTGAGTAAGTAGTGAGGATGAGCTCATCGTAGCCTCAATTGGGATAAGTAGGTCTTAACGGAGGATTAAAGTGGCGGTGCAACAAGGTCAGAGTCTGTCCTCTTCAGACCTACATTCACTGCATGCCGCCATTTGGGAATTGAAAGTGCCAATTTTAAATCTTGGCCACTTGCAACTGAGGAAGTATTATTCTGGTTTGAATATGGGTTGAATCCAAACAATAGTGCAGCCGTCACAGAGAAGAGTAGTTTGTCCCCGTGTGTTTACAATGATTGCATCAGAACAAGTGGCAGAAAGGAAAAGGGATTAGATTAGAAGAACAAAGCTTCCTTTCACTGCGACGTCAGATCTGGAGACTCTGAGGCTCCTTCAGCTGCTGGGACTCTATATCTCTTCAGAGAACAGATCAAGGTTAATGGTCCGGGTCACTTTTATGATTATTTAACAGAGAAAGTTTCTCTCAGGGGATCTCAGAAGGACGGAAACAGCAAAAAGTCCAACTGGGGATTGTTGACTGTGTAAATGCTGGCTTCTTGTTCTACACTGGTGAAATACAGTCCTGTCACATTGGACATGTAAATACAATAGACCTGATCTCATCATTAACACGTTTTGAGTCTAAACGCTCAGATACAAGTGTGTCAGTGGGCTGGACTGTGAATACCTGACAGACGTTAACAGTATGCAGGGGACTGGTTTCCTGTCACACTGCACTGGCAAACTGCCCAGTTCACACTCACAAATCCCAACACAAAGATGAAGCATGTGATTCAACGCGTGTGAGCACTTCTACTTTGTGCTGAAAGGTGCTTCATTAATAAATTACTATTATTATTATTATTATTATTATTTTCATAAAAACGTACTGTTTACTTGGGTGATATTATTATCATAAATACTTACGGGTTTACTGGGGTAGTATTAGTACTGGTTTACTTGGATAATATTAGCAGACGAAATAATTACTGGTTCACTTGGTAGTATTATTAGTATAAATACTTATTTGTTTACTTGCGTAGTATTATTATTATAACTACTTACTGGTTTACTCGAGTAGCATTAATAGCATAAATACTTCCTGGTTTACTCAGGTAGTATTAGTAGCATAAATACTTACTGGTTTACTCAAGTAGTAGTATTATTATTATAATTACTTACTGGCTTACTAAGGTAGTATTAGCAATATAAATACTTACTGGTTTACTGTGTGGTGGTATTAGTAGCATAAATACTTACTGGTTTACTCAGGTAGCAGACTTATTATTATAAGTACTTACTGGTTAAGTGGGGTAGTTTAAGAAGTATAAATACTGACTGGTTTACTCGGGTAGTGTTATTATTAGTATAAATACTTACTGGTTTAATTGGGTAGTATTGGCATTATAAATACTTACTGGTTTACTGGGGTAGTATTATTATTAGTATAAATACTTACTGGTTTACTGGGGTACACATCTGACAGGTGAGCTTTCAGCTTCTCCACGGTCCAGTCCTGGAAGCAGTTGATGGTCTGATCGTCGTAGTTCTGGTTCGGAGCCTTGATGACGAGGATGACGGGACCGTCCACAGCAGCTGGATCCATGACTCACAACCATCTGACATCCAGGTGGGAGGGGGGGGGGATTTCGTTTTCTAGATCTTCTCCATGAACCATCGGTGCAAAGCTCCAGCGCCGATCATCTCAAGCTCGGAGGTTCCTCTGCAGGAGCCTGAGGACAGACCAGGAGGTCAGCATGAGACCAGCAGCTTCATAGCTTCAGACATGACGGAGGAATAATGTGTGACCAGAAACTGATCCAGCGTCTGTGATAACTTCAAAATTTAATGCAGTAAATAATCCACCTGCTAACCCTGCTCAGGGGTATTTAAAAGGCGGCTAAGCTAACGCTAGCTTCACCAGATTCCTGCCTCTACTGGGCGTTAAACCAGCGGACAACGTTAGCTCGGATGCTAACGGAACCGAGTGGATCACTCACCTGGTTCTGAGCGGATGTTCGTCCCGCAGTGATTCTGCTGCAGCGGGTTTCTCTTCGTTGTTTACGTCTAAAGATCGAACCACCACCCTGGACCTGGATGGAGCACTTCTTCGTTGGATGCTGTGTGGTGGTCTACCTGTTGCAATAACGTTTGCTACCGCCACCTACTGGAGAAAGTGAAGATCACAACAGAGACATAATTAAAAACCATGTTATAAACCATATTATATTATATTATAAACGAACACAGACAAACATTATAGTTACAATAAATATTATAATGTACTATGTATAAACAATCTAATTTGATTAACTGTATATTATAACATAATGAATCATAAATATTAACAAAAAGGTTGGGGGTTCGATCCCCACCCATCCCCATCTGCATGCCACAGGGTCTTTGGCAAGATACTGAAACCCTAAAATTGGTAGGACTTCAACTGCCTATTAATTGCACAATATGTTATACTATGTAAATTGAAAAAAATGAAATCACTTTTTTTGATATTGTTAGCGATTTTTTTTAATATGACTACTACCTGAGTAAACTTTTTTTACCCGAACATTATCACACTTTTCCTTTCCCACCATTCATGGTAACAAGTCAGTCATAAGTAGGGAACAGATTCCTAGCGTGTGTGATCTGGTGCAGCTCGATTGAATTGAATTGGACTATTGGGCCTTGGGGCAGATATGGGCTCTACTGAGTTCTAGTTTTTCTATTGGGTCGGGTAATGAGTGACACATGACAAAAATGTATGTAAGTGATGAAAACCAGTTTAATTTTATAAGCATTATTTCCAATTGTATTGAAAACTGTGAAAGTTTACTGTTTTACAGATACTTGAACATTCATACATTTGTATATAGCCCCAATACTCTAACCTGCAGGCTTGTATTGTTTTTTCTCTATGTCGTGGAAGAATTATAAATAATTTTAGTCATCCCTCCTTGACTTCCAAAAGGCTAAGACCTTTGGAGACTGGTCCTGAGGCCTCTCTGTGGTGGGGATGCAGGTCTGCAGCCACATCCATGCAACAACATCCAGTTTAAAAAACAAAAATTGTTGAAAACGCTATAAAATATATTTTATTCATATACAGTAAAACCAGAGGCCACTGGGAAGTGAATGCAGGTTTGAATCTCCTGCTGAAAAAGCTTTTAAAACAATGTTAGTGTGGGAAATGAACAGATGACCTCACACTCACAGCGTGCAGAATAAATACTCACCAGAAAAAAATCGGTGCTGCAATGCAATGCACCCAGAAAATAAGATTCAATGAAATTCTCAAGCCCGACGATAAAATGAAGAGCTACATGGAAAAAATAAAAACACGACCTTCAAAACAAACATGTATTTCCTCCTCTGAAGACTACATGAAAATCAATGAAAGTGAGTCAGAATCAGTCACGTGATCGTCTGTTCTCTCTGGTGTGGGGTACTTCTCTCGCCCGCTGTGTGCTGTGATTACCTCGAGCTTTATTAAATGACCCTGAATGCGTTTAATGTCAAATTAGTGTTTGCAAATAAGCCTTTAACGAATCATTTCCCACTGGATGGTTTGCACGACCATATAAGGATTTCCTGCAGTAAAATGAAAAAAAAAACTCTCAGAAGGAGGGAGAAGCACTTTCCCTGTGACGTCCGGGGTGTTTGTGGCACCGATGATTTACAGTGCAGTGGTCTGCATGTCTCTTTTAATGCATTAGAGACACCCCCTCTCTTTCATTTCCTGCTCCCTGTGTGTTTATCTGTCTATTACCCAACTTCTGATAGGTTCATCTCACCCTAGCTCATTTGAGCAGCGGGTGAGCTCGTATTATTACACATTTCTGACCTTTTTTCACATTTTGAGACATTATGAAAGGGGGGGGGGCGGTTGAAATGACGTCGCCATAAACCCAACTCATGATGTATTTTTACATCGCCTAAAATGATATTTCATATTTTTAAACATAGTAGCTGTCCAAAAGCTAGTATCCATCATTTGAGCTATAAGGATGTTTTTTTGAGTTTTTTTTAAAGATTGTTTTCCAGTTGTTGATTGTGTCTCTGTTGTTATCGTGTTTCTACATCTGGCACAAAC
>NC_070643.1:17485416-17552916 GCF_947347685.1 Pleuronectes platessa | reverse complement strand
CGTGCAATGATCGGACAGGGACCTCTTTAGGATGAGGCATTGTGATCCAAAATGGGTCCTCACGCCAGTAAATGATCGGTTCCACCGCCTCAAAATAGTCCCTGGAACCCGCTCTTAGACATCAAAGATAATTACTGGTGATGCACAACCAATGGCTCATTGTCAAGACGTGTATTTATAGGGCATAGTCGTCCCAAAATGGAGCCTGCTACAGATAGAAATGGTTCTTTCGGGAATCAAGCCAGTTTTAAAAAAAGGGCCCTCGCAAGATGTTTCGTTATAGAAAGAAAATAGCGTTGAATCTATACTTAGAAAGAAAGTAGGAAGGAGGCGAAGATAACTGTCTTTCAAAATAAGCTCAAGGAAATGAGATTCAGTCACAAATGATTTTCCAGGTCAGCCTCCGGAAATAATGTGTACGAGCTGTTTATAACTTTCACAGATCGACTCATCCCATATTTAGAAGAGAGAAACTGATCAACATCATTCTACATCATCGTCATTAATTCAGACCACGCGCCTCGTATATGAATCCTGTGCTCTGTCTAATTATTTGTCTGAACTCAGCATGGGAGAGCTGCTGAGGTTATTTTGCTGTTCCGTCCCCCCCCCCCCCCCCCCCCCCCCCCCCCCCCACACTGTGGAGGAAGTAAGGTCAGCAAGTCCTGTCAATCAAGGAATACAAAGAATAATGTTTTCGTGCAGGACCAAGCTGCACAAGAAAATAAATAGGCTGAATAAAAACACGATCTCCAGCTGTGTTACATCTCGGTGCAGGCACATATTTCTGATAGGGAGACAGGAAGTTTAAGGGTTTGATGGATCTGGTGTTTGTCGCAGCAGAAACCTGTGGAGCTGCTTCCGGTGTCCTCGGAAAAACCCATTTGGTGAAACGCTGGGAAACCTTACTCTGAAAAGGTCTTCACCGTGAGTTTTGTAAACAATTCTTTATTGTTGTCAAAAAGGTTGCCTGTGGAAAAATCTATTCCCTTGCTCGTCATCTTTGCTTTTTAAAATATTTTCTGTTCACGTGAAGAGCTTTTGTAGCCTTGGATTTAAAAGAAAGCGTTGGATGGCCTTCCAAAATAAAGCACAAAATAATTATGAGTGACACATGTTTAAAGATAGGGACTGGGAGGACGTTTGACAGCTCAGCCCACTGAACCACAATGCATGTGCTGTTCTATTTGAAGTCTTCCCACCTTTGTTGTTCCTCCCCCTGTGGAACAAAACCAGCAGCGGACTCTAATTTAGAAAAAAGTTAAAGAAAATTTTTTTTCAAGAGTCATTTGGAGAGCAAATCATGAAGTAAATAACTTCTAAAAACCTTTAGTGTTAGTTTGCGGTGCACAGCTTATGACACTACTTCTCAACGTAGTCATTTATTTCATTTTTAAAATGTGAATAAGACTTTAATCAATGTTACTCCTCAGCAGGAAGGAAGAAAATCCATCATTCTAGAAAAATACTGTATAAGGAGCAGAAGGATCACATAATCTTTATGAAACACATTTCATAACTTTCTTCAGAGTGGATTTATAACTTTTTGAGCAAATTAAATCACAAGACCGGTGACAGACAACGGGATAAAGGTGTAAAAAAGTAATTCCAAAAGTGTGACTCTCTCCAGCACAAGGGTTACCAGCTCTTTCATATTCATTTGGTTCTGTGTCATTCATCTCATCTCCCTCGCACAGTTTGATTTAATAATGATCATCCAGCTCGAAGGCAAACGTAAAGCTTGTTGTGCGTTGGTTGTGTCAAACATGACAACTTGTGAAACCTCCCATTTCTCGTTCCTCCTCCTGGCACCTATCCAAGAAAACAAAAACCTGAATGGAGGCAGAGACTCAGACATGTCAGCGCTGTCAATGAGTAGAAGAAAAACACTACCCCCCCCCCCCCCCCCCGCCTGTGTGTACAATCTGTTGAAAAATGGACTGTGCCTATCAATCAATACTGGGATGGTGGTGACAAAGGGCCTGTGTAATAAGCGTGTCAAGGGGGAAAACTGCACTTGTGTAAAAGTGCTGTGCAACGCTTCCAAGTGTGTTGTATCGAACGAGTGAGCGCTCGAGGACGGGTCGCCATGGCTACGGGTTTATCAGAATGCATGACACGTGCGATCTGTCTCCACTTGTGTTGTGTATGTGTGTGTTGTGTGTGTGTGTGTGGGGGGGGGGGACAGGCAGGAGGGATTGATGCACTCCACAGACTCTCAAACGGAGCCATTTGGTCCAATTAGCAGATGTCTGGTCGATAACTTCAGTCTTTTGGGGGCGATGGAACACTGAGGTTCACATGGACTGAAAGACCCCCACACACACACACAGACACACACTGTTAAGCGGGGGGGGGGGGGGGGGCTGTGTCAGAAAACAAACAAAAACCTTTGAATGAGGCTGATGGCTCTTTCTTTTAAATATTCCAAACCCAGACTATACAACTTGTTCTGTTCTGCAAAAGATCAGCGGAGGCAAGAACAACTTGAAGCCACTTGGGGTCGTTGGAAGCAAGTTGTGAACAAAACTCAAGTTCAAAATCGAAAACTTTCCAGACACAACAGTTGCTTTAAGTTACCCATTTTTTGCACTTACAGAAAAACACTATGATTTGTACAGAGCCGTCGTCATCTGTGCTCTCAGTCTCTTGTGGCTCCTGAGGGAATATCTGACTCCTCTGCTAGATTACGTATTCTGAAAACAACGCTGGGGTCAAAACCTGCTATGGGACCATTTCTTAAGAGATGGGAGCATTGGGAAGTGGTTTGATGTCCACCGCCATAGGGATGACCTTCGGAGATCCTGCACCACTTGACCTTGTGACCTCCCCGTCCTCGCCGTCGTTCGGGTCGGTGCAGCCTCTCGGCGGCGCCCCCTCTGATCCTCGGTCCCCATCGGTCCCTCTCAGGGTCTGTGCAGAGAGCCTGTCAGCAGCCACTGGAGCCTGTCGGTGTCAGAGCTCCGTTCTCTCGCCTCTCTTTCAAGGGCAGCCGACTTCGTGTTGCTGGGTTACACTAATTGCGGCATTAGTATTCTGCATTGAGCCGCGTCCGGAAGCCGAGTCTCCACCAGACACCGAGGGCCGGTGCAAGCCGCTGTGATTACAAAACCACACAGCAGACCCTCTGTGTAACCTCTGTCTGAGTTTTCTGAAAACCCATGTGCTCAACTTTTGTTTTGACAGTGTGCAGATTGTTGTTCTCCATCTCTTATCCAATCTTTTCTCTTCAAAAGGCTGCACAGCTCCTATTTCCTGTTTCCTTCTTGCATCTGAGCTTTTGTCCTCACTCATAAGAAATCATTCCCACAAAATGAATTTTCGCAGAAGTGGAAATATTCAATATGTGAACCAGGACACATCTGTGTCATCGGATTATGAAATCAGGTCAGGGTTCAAGTTCAATCCTGCATCATTATTCCCTTTCCCTGATTTCTGCTCTCACATCTCATTGATAAAACCTGTCTGCTGTGACATTAGGCTTCTGTGCAATACAATCTCACCGTTCAAACTCTCCTCTGACAAATTAACACATTTCTAAAAGGAACGGCATCGCCACGGCAACGCGGCTATCACAAGCGAAGGGTTCCTCCATATGTAAGGGCTGGGTTACCGTGACAACATGATTCACGGTGAAGCTCCGGCTCAGAGGAGCTCCCTGCGTCTCCATGTTCAGGAGACTCAGGACGTCTGTCTGAAAAGGAAAAAGTGTAATTTTACCTTGAGGTGAGAAAAACAACAACAACAATATTCTAAGTTTGGTGTTAACTTCCGGCTGTGAGCTGCTGAGTCACTCCCAGCATGCATCTGCTCATGCAAAGAGGGTGTTCCCATGTGCAGATGTGTACATGGTTAGTCAAGACGTTCTTTGGTGCCCACTGAGGGACACAGATGATCTCTTGCAGCCTGTGTTTATGCCTGACCTCTTCCTGGGGGTCGTATTTATAAAGCATTAATAAAAACTTTTTTTTAACCTGTGCTGTGCAACACGTGCAGAGACGATTTGCTGCAGAAACCTGCTGCAGTAGAAAACTGTAAATATTCAATTTGCTTCTAGAAGAAGCTCCGTGCTCCTGCAGAGAATGGATTTCATGTTCCTGCCTCACCAAGCATCCCTTTTCTTTTTTTTTACAGTGATGTGCGTCAGTAGACGTGCGTGAGGCAAATCTCTCTGCTGCAGCTTCACCACCAGCAGCTCATGACTGAGTCAGAGTGATGTGAAACATGTATGCACTGTAGGCAAGGGACATTTGTTTCGATTAATGTAAATATTTATCAAAGCAATAAAGGGACTGACACTGTACCGCTTGAACAGCGATAAGCAAAGATGTGTGTGGTGAGTTTGGCTTGTGTGAGTCCTTTCAAATAAATCTCTTACAACCCAGTGCTCAAGAATTCCCAGGGTATGAAAGGATCCCTCACAGCGTAAACACGCCTTTATCTACAGAACACAAAGAGGAAACATGTGCGTGTGCAAGATATGTTAAGAGAGATGGAAAACAGATTACTGAAGCTTATCACAAAGATATATTTTCCACCCAGAGTGTGTGGCCTCAGGTGAGTTTAACTTCTTACATATTGTATAGAAATATATCAAATTAGAATCGCTAGCAGCCTTTTACCATCTCCTGCTACAAAGAGTCATTTCCAATGAAATGAGCAATTCAAACGTATGGCTGTACCCCCCCCCCCCCCCCCCCCCCCGCGACCCTCGAGAGGATGAGCGATATAGATAATGGATGGATCCTGTAGTCACTGTTTACTACACACTGTACCAGACCTACCTGTGTGTATTTCTACTTGTCCTGTGGGTAAAGGTGGAACCTCCACAGACAGGAGCAGCTGCTCTCAGTCCAATTTCAGAAACGGCTGATGACAGTGATTTCACCGAGAGGATAAACCTCCTCGATGCTCACATGCCAAATTGTTACCATCTGCAAAGGTTCCATACCTTCGGCTGAAAACTGAAAAATATAGCCATTATTGTGTAATGTGGTCATTACACAATCTGGCCAAGCATGCACACACTCCGGAGACTTTCTCCATCATCTCCACCGACGAACTCACTGCGTAAACCCAATTTTCTCTGCCTGGTTGTCTTTTAAAAGTCAAGACAGTCTCCACCGGAAATGTACTGTAGAGACGAGCGGGGGACTCGGTGGAATTGCGGTGAAGGTGAAACAGCTGCACTTTGTTGTTTTCCAGGAAGGAAAGTATTCAAAATAAAAGTGATTGTACAACCTCGAAGCATTTTTACTGTGCAGAGACATTCATCATGATATTAAAACATGTCCGTATTGGGAGGATGACATCTGTACACAATGGTGATGGGCACATCGCACAAATGTACACACTCTTGACCTCTTCGGTGTGCTCTTTGATTTAAGGTGGATTGTCTTTCTGAAATGTGAAGTCGGAGTGGTTCACATGAAATCAAACCAGATCACAGAAGGAGAATGATGCACAGTTCATTCAGATGAATTCAAAAATAATGTTGTGTGTTTCCTTGATCCCCTCCGTGTGAGTGTGTCCCTGTGGTTTTCAAAATGAACCCTGAATTCACATCCTTCCACTTTGCCTCGCCCTCTTTGTCTTTTGCTATCGGCCTCTTGGCAATGGCGTCTTTCAGCTGTTGAGAGGCTGTCATTCATGTTGTCATTATGTTCGACAATTGCCATCAGCCCACTCACTTGTCCCTCTCTCTCACTCTCGCTCTGTGCACCGGGCACCGTGCATGTGTGTGATTGTGCGTGAGTGACTGGTTAGTTTGTGTCTACAGGAGTGAACAAGGTCTGTGAGAAGTTGTTGAGGCTGGCCGCTTTCTTCTTCTTCTTCTTCTTCTTCTTCTTCTTCTTCTTCTTCTTCTTCTTCTTCTTCTTCTTCTTCTTCTTCTTCTTCTTCTTCTTCTTCTTCTTCCTGCTACTCCGGTGACGTCAATGACATTTTAAGGGGAGGCAGCAGCTAGAGAAAATTAACACCAACAGCAATCACTCACTTGGAAGCACTGGCTCCGAGGCAATTTAAGTGCTGAGTGTTTAAAAGGAAAAAAAACATATTTTCATTTTTTTTCTCCCTCATTGTCGGGGGGGGGGGGAGTCGGACATCAGGATCGTCCCCTGATGGATTTGCCAGTGGTGAGAAATGACTTTGTGTCTGTTGAGTGTCCCTGTGGACATACGGTGACTCAGCTTTATGAGACCAGCATTTGACCCACTTTTCAGTTTTCTGATCAACCCCCGGACTTGTTGTGCACTTCCTCCTGTTTGGTTCAAATGCATTTGATCAACCTTCTTCTCACAGTTCACGATGGCAGCTTCCTCCTGCTCCATTACTCACTTCTCATTTCAGACAACAGGTGTCGAGCTGCACTCTCAGTACTTTCCTTGGCTTCACATTAAAAGCGATCCTGTATCTACGCACTAATTCCACAGACGTCTGTCAGTTGACTCAGTCATTCTCCAACTTAAATAAAAGCCACACACGTGAACACTAATTAAGCACATTCGGTTTAATTGGATGAATTTTATGCAGATAAACCAGGTGGGATGAACGAAAGGTTTTTCTAACTTCGCTCTGCACCATAGACCGTTCGCACACAGCGTCCAGCACATTAACACTTAAAAGTGACAGTACATTCTAGTGCTGTTTGAGGAGGACTCACTAATGAAAAGGAGTAAAGCTCCAGAGCACTAAAGCAAACAGGCAGGTTTCGAACCGGCACCGCAACTCGTTGTTTTTAATGTAAAACAGCAACAAAACTAGGATTCATGAAAGGCGCTGAATCATAACACGAATGATCTTAAGGCGATTTACATAGTAAAGTTGAGACCTTGAAAAATTACATAGAAACCTGTCAGTTCCCACGATGATCAAACTCGTCCTGCGGTGTTTCTTTCTCCCTCTGGATTCCTGCTCCTGCTCATTTCCTCCTCCAGCTCGACTCATGTCGGCTCATGACCCCTGAGCCGGGCTCCCTGTCTTTTTGAAAGTAATTCATATTGCAAAAAAAAGGAAATAATTACGAGATGTAGAAAAACACAAAGGAATCTCAGGTATGAAGATGTGCAAATGACCCTTGAGGGAAAAACGTCTGGTTGCATGTTCGTGGAAAACACATAATTGCACCATGTGGACGCGACCTGGTGACCTAATGTACGAGTCCTTATTTCATGGGCGCACACACCTTGAGCAGCAGGTTGTCGGTTCATCTCTGAGATTGTCTCTCCACTTCTCTCTAATCCTTCACTTTACTGTCAAAACATTGACGATGGTCCGAGCTTTTCTCTAAATTTAAAATGTGTCGTCATTCTTGGTGTTTTTTTGGCTCAGAATGATTCTAACGTGTCACAGTTGCTGAAAAGCGAGAACCTCGGACTTCAAAGGTAAATAAAAGCTGCTTTTAGACCAATGGATTTATTTCCATATCTTTTGTAGAAGACCAGGCAAACACAAAAACCCACCTGAGATATTTTACTCACTGTGCCGTCTAATAACTTTGAAGCCTAAACCTTTGAAGGGATAAATGTGAGGTTAATAGATTTCGGAATCTTATGGGCAGAGACTTTCTCGGGGGGGGGGGTGAGAGCAGCGATACATGCAGCTCCTCGTGCAGAGGCTCTGTTCTCGACAGCGGAAGTGACCATTAGCGGTTCAAGGGAGCAGCTCAGTCATCAGTGTTGTTTAAAAGCAGCAGCCACTTCCTGTCTGTTACACAAACAGGCAGGTGAGCAGGGGTCAAGGAAACCTGTTCAGAGAATTGTACGCGACCACAATGGGGAAATAAATCCTTCAAACTTCCAGCATCACCCTTTTAACAGAGCGACCCTGAGCGATTTCCCACTGTGTGAAGTCGGTGTGTAACCCATCTCAAGCTGAATATTTTCATTCATATCCTTGAGGTTTGGTTGTTTTCATTTTTTCATCTAGTATTGTTTTTTTTATGATTAAACGGCAACATCTCAGAGGTAATGTTAATTTTACAGATGCTTTTTATTGTGTCCTAATAAAATTGAGCAAGTCAAACATGTTTGCTGCTTCATTAGAAGATAAGGTTACATTTTCAATTTGCTTTTATCTTTGGATTCGTGGAGAGCAAACACAACAGAGACAGTTGAAAATCAGGATTAAAAGATGGAAATGTCAGGAGATAGAGTTACAAAAGTTAAAGCTACTAAGAAAGTCAGGGATTATCCCACAGAGGACAATTAACATAGATGACCCCTGTAGGCACGAGGAGAACATGCAAAAAAAAAATCGGACTGGGATTTGAGCTGATGACCCTTTGTGCTGTGAGTGCTAACCGCTTCTCCACCGCTGCAAAAACAAATCAACAAAACACCGTCAGGGACTCTGGTACATTATCTTTTCTCCGAATTTGCATTTCAGAAGTCAAAGTTCCCATCACAGTCATTATTTACTAGAATTCCTCTCCCATGACAATAACATCAACAGTGTCTGGTGTCGGTTAATGTTCCAGTCGGGCTGTTCCATGTGTAGCTTAGTGCTGAGAGCTCCGCTGGAAGATGATATAATATAACGTGTAATGTCAACGTGTTGGACAAATAGCTCCCGATGCAAATCAGCTCAGTTATTTACTCAGGTTGTAATTTCTATTTCCTGAAATGCGCCTGCACGTTTCCTGTCATCCCAAAGCAAATGGACGTCTCGCTGTGAGGACACGTCCATCGCTCGGCTTGACTCATTCAAATTCTCGACCACTCCGTGTCACAGAGCTGCAGCCTGAAGCGAGTCATTACCACAGCAGAGGTAAACTACCAAGTCACGGGTTCATTTTACAACAAACCACCTGGGATTCAAACATCTGCCTTCTGAGCACGGACACTGACGTCAGCCGCGTTAGTGGAATAGTGTGAAATGATTTAGTGGCCGTCTGGTGTCGCTGGCAGTTGTTTCCTCCGCTGTCTGACCTCACATCCTGTGAAACGTGGCCGGGACAGAACCCGGTAAACGGCTCGAGCGCATGTTGTCAATGTGTGAAAACTGGGGATGTAGTTGTGGAACCAGTGGAAACTACTGACGTCTGAATTGTGCCACCGTGTGTTTCAACCCTTTTTCTGTTGGTTTTTCTCTCCTACTCTCTGTGCTCACATAGGATTTCAACAAAGCTGAAGTCAGAGTAAAGATGTTTTTCTGCTTCTGATGTCAGAGTATGAAATAGTTGCTGAATCATATCTACTCTTTCAGAAGGATCAAGGAAAGAATCCCTCTATTCAAAGGGACCTGGCTGCAGACGGGGCAGGATGTTATTCATTTTCATTTTCCATGGAAGAGGCAGATAAACACTAGACCAGCGACACTGCACTGTCACCTAACAGTTTATGCTGACCGCCTTGTATTAGCATGTTAATATGAATCTGCCAAACCTCCTTGCATGTGCTAATTAAAACTGCAATTAAGCATCACTAGGACCCGGTAATGAATATGGAGGAGGTGGTGCAGGGGAAGGCCTGTGCGTCATTATCTACATCATTCTGTTTGGCTTAAATTGAAGAGTTGTGAGGTTGCAACCACTTGCTGTGTACAGTTTGGATCAGTGACACAATCACCCACCTGATGGCTGCACACGCACAAATACACACACATGCACAAATACACGCTCACACACACTGACTCATTTTAAGCACGTATAAAAAAGGAAATGATATCAATGGTAGTTGCCACAACGTAAAATATGTGACGATGATGGAACATGACGCACTGTCTCCTACTTGATCTGAATGGCTGCTCAGTGTCATACAGAGGTAATAGCCCCCCATAGGTCTTATACCATCTGAGTCAATATAATAATAGGTATTTATTTTATGATTTCATGAAAGCACAAATTGGGTTTTAAAAAGAGAAGGAACTACCAGCTAATATTTGACTATCACAGAAAGGTTGGATACATGATATAACAATCAATTAAAAAGAAGATGATGATGAAGGTTCATGTTCACAGGAAGCGGGGAAGGAAATCGTTACTCGGGACGATAAAGACGATTATTCAAATCAATAACATTTCATCTTACGACTGTCAGGACAGGCTGAGGTGGAGCTCTCCATGGTGCTGATCCGGCCTCTGTCAGACGCTGCTGATCGGTGGTTACAGGAAGTTTCAGTTAAAACCATGTGAAGTTAAGACATAAAATTAAATCAGAATGAAAAGTATGAACTCTGAGTGTGTCTCAGCCAAATCTTAACAAGTCAGTTAAATCCCTTGTAAGAAAAATGTAAGATCGGAGAAGTCTGATGTTCTGACACTTTCTAGTGAGAAGCGTTTTTAATGCTTTTTCTCATGTGTAGTTTTCTTTCATTTTAATTACTGTACATTATTGTATCGGTTTACTACATTTTATGATATATTAAATCCCTTTCTTCTCATTATGTCATCATAGATAGATTATAGATAGATCTTTATATATCTGATCAATTAAGAATTTTACCAGACAAAGATCCAACAGTGGGAAATAATCTGTTTCATTAGTTTTGGCATAATCGAAATATCCAAGTTAAGTATAGCTAAAAATGGTGTGTGTGGACGTTAAAACCTTGTATATTTATATATGGGAATATTTAGTCTCTGCCCAGTCAGCTTCAGTTCTTGGTTGTATGATTGAAAAACAGGTTTATGATTTCTGCATTCCGCCGAGCAATTCTGCAGCTTATTATTTTACTTATATAATGTTATTTCATTAATTAACACAGAGGCTAAGACCACATCCTCATCAGAAGTGACCGCGGAGTTCCCCTATTGAAGTTGCTGTCAATTATTCATTCATTTGAATCAAGGTACAGAACCTGCCTGTCACCCGGCTCCACATATTAGCAGTCAGGTGACACAGGTTAACAGGGTCAGAGATGTACAATGTATTGAGGAAAGCACAAATTTAACCTCTGAACCTTCTGTCCTGCGTTTAAACTACATGAACCAACATGAGGGCCAATGAAAACAGGCTTTATGAACAGAGGAACAATTAATAAAAGCTTTACAGCAAAGAGCTTTTACTCATCAAACGCTGGTATTAACTACTTCACTAAGTGCTTTGAACATGTCGGGGGGGGGGGGGGGGGGGGGTCGACAGGAGAAGCCTGTTGTTAATTATTCATCAAATTGGAAAGGTCCCTGAAAGCTGCATTTTTACCACACAGACTCTTTCAAGGAATAATTTCTCATATTTTATGCGATATTAGGCTGAGATAATGGAAGAAACACGTATCAGGTGCAGCTTATGAGAAGAAACACGCGAGTTGGGCAGAGGTAGAGAGGTTAGGGATGTTTTTGTATTCACAGCATGTGAATAAATATTACTCATTTTCACTCAGGTTTATCTTTTCCCCTGAAAGCCTGCGACATAAAGCACCGGCTCACAAAACCTGTGCACCTCCAAACATGAAGACTGTGATGGTTTTGTAATGGTTATGTAATGGTTATGTAATGGTTCTGTGATGGTTCTGTAATGGTTCTGTGTAATGGCTGCAACAAAGAGCAGATAATGACGCTGGGTAAAAAACACAAATCAATTTCTCCTGCTTCTCCTGTAATTGATCAGAGTTTAACACGATGTGGGGATGAGTCCATGACCTGAATCTCTGTCTTTGGTCTTTGTACATGTGACCATAAGATAGAGAAAGGAAATATTATTTCAGTGTAGGTTTTGTAAAAACACTGTCAGGGACTCTGGTTCTCTGGAGAACTTCATTTCCGAGTACATGTCTTGATATTCATCGTCTCAGCTCTGACCTCGTTTCTCTCTGCAGGAGTTTTATTCCGAGCAAACACATTTCGTTTGTGATCAGCAGTTCTTCAACCAAGCACGATACATATCCTCAAGGTCAAACAAACAGTGAAAATACAGTATCTGTTTGTTTGTTTGCTGTTGAGAAGAGGAAAACATTCAGAAAAGGTTTTCTGTCTATGTTGTTTTAATTGGTGACTAATATTTCTATGAAGGAATATTAGTTTAGTTGGATGAGGGTTTTTTCGTGATTTTGAAGATATGCATTACTTATTTTTTCTTAGTATTTCCAGGCTTTCTCATCATAGATTACGTTTTATAAAGATTTTAACAGGATGGCTCATCACTTTGGAGAATACGTTTTTTTGCTTCCTCACTAAGAAGTATTCTGGGATGTTTAGCGACATCTACTTGGATCAGATGTGATCTAGTGGCACTCGCCTTTCATAACTCACAACCTCCTCATCATCACAGTTTGTGGGTCTTTACTTCCTGGAAGCTGTGACAAAGAATCAGTTAGTTAAATTTTTTCAATGTGTCTTTTACAAACTTGGCTCATAATATTTTAACAAGCTTTGCATCTAGTGTGGAAGAAATCTGACAACAAAATATATGTCTAACGCCGTTCTTAACTTCCTCGAGCACAATTTTGATGATGTGATGTTTTCAATCCTTCTTATGTTTTCTCCAGCATTTGCACGATAACTGTCATCGAGGTGGAAATTGGCTAAAAATTGTTTTTCAAACTTTGACAAAAGTAAATGACTCCACAAGTCTCACCTAATGATTTAATGTCACTTAAGTCGTCACACACATTATTGAAGGGTTGTGTGTATAGTACTTTGTGTTATTTTTACTTTACTGGTCCCCCTGTGTGTAACTAGTTAGATTAAAAAGTGAGAGAAGGAAATGAAGAAGATGTGTAAAACAAACGCCTGGACAGTAAAATGATAATCAATGTGACGATAGAGTAGTTTTCATTGTAAGTCGTCATTGAACTGGAAGAGACTCTTTGTTTTTCTCTCCCTCCACAATCCTCCAGCTTGCCGAGAGATAAATAACAATTATCCACTTCCCATCTGCCTTTGGAAACCCAACGCAATAATGACAAATCACTGAAGGATGTGGTGATTCACCGTCACCCCTGACCCCTCCTTCAACGAGGGAGAGCTCCTTTGCCGGCGGCCCCTGCGGCAGAATAGTGAGGACACACGTCACCGGCAGGGAGACTCAGCCCCGCGGCACCACGGCGAGTTCATGCTGGCGTAGGATGGAAAATGTGTTTCTATTTTACATCTCTTCTCTGCGGCCCGTGTGAGCAGGTGCTAATGCACAGACGCTTGAATGGGGTTCGGGTTTCTCTTAATGTGTCTCGAAGCCTGTTCGTCCTCCATGTGGGGGCGTGTGCTCCATGTGCCACATGATTCACTTAATATGTGTAGTAGTTTCAGCTGCATTGTAATAGAGGCATTTGCATCACAGAGTACGTAAGCACAACGCCAGGCCAAGTGTTTCCCCTCCGAAAGGCTCCTCCCACGTTATCTAAATAATGCTGGCTTCATAATCTGGTACATTCATATATTCATGCTCCTCTTTCTTTTTCTTATCCAGATTTTCATCAACGAGATTTTGTTTTAGTTTTTCTTCCTTAGGCTACTTCCTGGAACAATCCACACACCTTTGCACCACATTGTGTCACATGAAACAAAGTGATGTATCTGGCGGATTATACACAGTTTAATCAGGAGAGAGATATATGAATGTATTGTGAAGGGAGGAACAGACTTTGGAGCTTAGACCCCAGCAGGAGGTCGGACGCCATGGAAGCAGGCCAATGATGCTTTGAATAGAAGGAGACGAGACGCTGGCGGCGATGATGAGGAATAGAGCGAGAGCTAGATGTCTAGCGAAGGCCTCTGATTGGACGGGTGAAGGGAGATGAACAGGAACAGAGATTTGAGGTGGTGGGTCACTTGATGATCATGGTACTGAACTGACAGCTGAATGACACGAGGGAGAGAGAACATCTAAAGATTTGACAGGTTACTTGTGATTGGGTCAAGGCTTGCGTGCTAGACTGTGATTGGATGAGAGGAGACGATGAGCTGGTGGAGACAGCAGGAAATGTGACCTAGGAGACAAGGGCAAGAAGACGGAATTCCTTAATATGTGAAGCTTTGTTCCTTTAAGTGGAGAGCTGATCAAATTGTCCTGGTTTGAAATGGTCCTAACCCAACTTAACCAGTGCATTTGCATGTGTGGCAAATAACACACAACAATAATACACAATGCACTTTTCTGACCTGCTGCAATGTTCATGTAACGATTTCACTGCTGCTGCTCTTTGCACAAAATACATGAAAATACACAAAAAAGTATGTGTATCAAGTGTATGTAGGTGTGTGTGTGTGTGTGTGTGTGTGTGTGTGTGTGTGTGTGTGTGTGTGTGAGCTTATACAGTATATGTATTTTCTATCTTTTATTTATCTATTAGTAAGTTAAGCAAGTAAGCAAAGTAAGATTTTCATTTCACCGTGCATACAACCAGAAAGAATCTTGAATCTATGTAATACATTTTAAAGGATCAATTTCCACATATGAGCATAAAGTTTATGTAACCTGCCAAATGCATTTCCTGGATTAAGATTGAGATTGAGAGAAGAAACCAAAAACAGTCTCTGTCTCTGTCCAGTGGTCAATACTGCTCCTCTGCACCCGACGAGAGGAAACATCAGATCCATGTGGACAGATACCAACTCTACAACCTTTTTCAAATGAAACCATGAAAGCAACAACACAGTCAATATTTGTGTTTCTCATTAAACCCTCGTCTGACTCACATGGTTTAATGGCACCTGGCTGGAAATTGTTGATGCATCAATATCCCCATAATAGTCATAGAGAGAGAGATGGTCATAAATTCATCATCTTCACAATCATTTCCAGTGTGACGAGCAGAGAACACCGAGCGTTTCCTCCACACATTGGCTTTTCTTTTTTACAACTTAACTTCTAACACGTGGAAGACAGGACAAAAGCTCTGCGCATTGCAAAAAAAACCATTCATCTTAAAAGCAATATAAAAAACAAATAGTAAGAATCCTGAAGGGGGAGGAGAATATGTACCAAACTGACAACACTCATCGTCTCACGGGCACAAAGGCCAGCGCCGGTTTGGATGAGAAACCACAGACGAAATTACTGTTGGTCCAACGTCAAAGCAACAGACAGGTTATGAAGGGAATCTGTGGGGGGGGCGTGTTCAGGTCGTGTGATGCGTCACTTCCTCGACGAGAAGACTTCAGAGTGAGTAACAAACCAGGCGCCGCCCACCTACTCTTCAGTTCTCAGGACATTTGAAGATGAAAGAATTAATGGAGCGCAAAGTTTTTACAGATTCTGACGCAAAACAATGAATCTTTGGTAATTATAAAAAAAAATTGACTGATGATTCAGACTAAATTACTCTGGAGGAAGGAGGTCATAGAATTTCTCTCAATGGGAATAAATGGAGGCAAATTAGGAAGAAAACAATTATACGGTTGATCATTTTTTTCCGTCCGTCCATTAAAGAGGAGACAATTATACGATGCAGTCATCGTTTACACCTCTGGGCTTTACACTGTGTGTCATCTAAAGCATGAGGAACGTGTTCAGCTCCAGGCCGCTCTTTTTATGGATACTCAGTCACTGGCTGTCAATTCAGGAGCTGCATCCTCCAGATGGACGCGGCCCACGAAGGAAGGAGGTCTTCGATTGGCTCTGTATCGTTTGGAGCTAAATCTACGGCAAAGAACTTCAGAAACAAATAAAACAAATTTCACAAATTCACCATCTTTCACTTGCAAACACAAAGAGATCTGCAAATACCAAACACCATTAACCAACTAATGCATTTGGTTTTGTAAACAAAAACCTCATCTGACAAACAAGTACACTACTTGTTTCTAATAAAAGTGAAATAGTCAAACGAAACAACACCTGCCACAACATGAAAAAAAGCAGTTTATACAAGGGAGCTATAAGGTAACAGGTGAGCAGGTGGGGTGGAGGTGCAGAAGCAGGTGGAGTGTGGAGGAGGCGGGGGAGCAGCAGATGGATGAGGAGGAGAAGCACATGAGGGGATTCTCCTGACAGGTACAGCAGGATGAAACATGTCTGCTGTACATGTTTTGCTGATGCAAAATGAAAATCAAAACCACATAAAGTGAAGGAAGCTGCTGACTTTCCTTGCTCTGTGGATCAATGAAGTTTTATCTTATCTTAAGAAAGTCTCAGAACTCAAAACAAAGTCCTTCCCACTTTGTTGTGAATCACTGAGCCGAGATGTGTCCGTTATTAACCCACTATATTTAACTTGTTAATATAGAAGAAAGTAGACAGAGCTTTTCTTCTGTCCATAGAAAACAAGCAGAGCATCTCGTCCTCCACAGGCTTTAAATAGCCGCTCTGTGAATCACGCTCGTTTCAATAAAGACGTTCTGGAGCGTGTCAGCGTCTCTGTGACTGACATGACAGCAGTAAACATGAAGATTACACATTCGGGAGCGTAGGCAGTGCTGGGATATTAATAAATGTTGTTTTTAATACAAGTTGTTGTTCTCACTCGATGTGATGATGGATTCAAATTGAGTCCTGTGTCTGAAAGTGTGAACTTAAAACTTTGTTGAACTACTTTGGTAAGTTTTTTGCTATGTGTATGTAACTGCTTTTTGCAATCTTGCAGCAAACGGTCAATAAAACTTGGTTGAATATTAATATATCTATTAATAACGTCACTGTAATATCCAGATAAGATACTGGTTAGATACACAGTTCAGTACTTTAATGTAGGTTTTTTAATATTTTATCGACCATCTGCCTCAGCAACGTGCTGTTGCCATGGTGTCCAGTATCATTGAAATTTAACAGCGGTCACTGACCTGAGATCAGTTTTGTTCTACAAGTGGATTTTGACAAAAGCTTCCATCCCTGTAAACTGTTAGTCGGATCTTTGTTATGACAAGTGAGTACTGCTACAGAGCGGCATGCGACATAATATATCCAAAACTAAAATCTGCAGCCATAATGACTTCTGATCGAAAGTTGGTATAACTTAAATTTGAACACAGTTACTAAGAGATGCAAAAATATAATACAGGAGATGGAGATTCAGCAGAGTTTCTGCGATGCTGAGGAGAAGGGCATCATGAGAAAAACAATTATCCTGTTTACTATTGTTATTAATATTTGGAATTGCAGCTCAGGACAAATGTTTTCTTAGAATCTTAGTATAGTACCTTTTGAAAATTAGAAAGCCCTTAATGAGGAACCTGTTGAAATAGTCTTTAAAACAAACAGATCCTCTTTATCCAGGAAGTGAAGTTCCAGTTGAGCTTTTGTTCCTGTTGAATCTAATCACAGCAAAAATATATTTTCTAAGGCGAAAAGCTTTTAATTCTCGGACTATTTCAAGGTTCTGGAGCGAGAGACCTGTCGTCAGTGTCTCAGGTTGAGCTTGAATCTGCTCTTTAGTGTTTTGACGCATAAAAAACAGGGGAGATGAAAGCATTAAAAGCACCATTTATTAGTATTTTTTACTATTACACAATGATGACATCAATTAAGTTTAGATAGTGGATTAGTGGATTCAGCTGAGCTGATTGACAAGTTAATTCAGCTGTAAGCATCAAGTGTGGCAGTGACGAAACCTTCAGTTAAATATTCAATGGAGTAAGAGGCTGTTCATATCATTATACGTCTTCTGATACACGTGTCCATTTCAATCGCACTTCTGAACATGTATTAATCTTTAATGAATGAAATGACGCACAGTGGAGTTTCTGAGGCGTCTCCATTCCCGATACTCCGAGACATTTACATATAAAGGTCTTGTGCAAGTGTCCAGATTATAACTTCAAGTGCTTTAATCGGCCTCTTCGATGCCTGTGGAATTAATGCCGTCAGCTATGATCCTTTATCCTTCCATCACGTCCTGGAATTTAATCATACTTGTATAATGTCTTTGTGGAAGCACATTTGGATTTGAAGTATATTAGAACTTTGAATACACTTGAAAGCAGCAGGTTTGATTGGCAGCTGGAGAGATGATCAACAGGTGGTTTCTTGATACTGTGCGTTGGTTCTGACATGAACTCAACCACAGTCTGGAAAGAGGGTTAACCTGGACTAATGAAGGAATCCATTCTCACAGGCTTCTCCTATTGGTGCTGAAGATTGATTTTATTCAAAATCTCACATGATAAAAGGAATAGATTTCTGAGTCAATAGCAGCCATTCAGACGAGCTTCTTATAGCAGTTCCTTCCTGACATCAACAGTGAGTCATTTATTGAGAACATTAGATGGAATTTTATTTCCAATTGCTTCTTGCTAGTGTTCAAAGTTATTATCTATATTAAAATAATAGTTTATTTGATTAGCATTTAGTGTTAATGTAATACAGAATGGTTGAGCCTAAAGTCAAGAACATTTAAGTTTTACCACATGATCCAATAACTTAGTTGGAGTTGGAGCATAACTCACCAGAAATATAATATTTAAAGTACATGGGTCAACAATATTGACAGTGGAAAGTCTGCAGGCACCAGCTTGGGTAATTATCTAAAGCATCATTAAGTCTGTGCTGCTCCTCACGTCTCTGTATTTAATTTCATATCAGTCCCAGTATTTCCAGTTGGTTGTTTGTTCCAACATTGCAACACCATCCACCTACAGGTGTCATCTGTTTTGTTCCCTGTCCACGAAACAGATATTATATTTGGCTGTTTTGTTTTTAATGCGCTGTATGAGAGTGAGGGAGAGTAGGAGTGGTGTCATGATCCCGTGAATTTCTTCTCTGCACGTGCTGCAGAGCCCACGTGCACGTCAGCACCAGACAGGGTTGGTCAAGGATTCCCAAAGCAGTGAGACACCAGTGACACCAGTGGCCGTCCGGGCTCGGCACTGCACCTGGGACTGGGAGTGCACGTACTGGGGCAGCATTCACACCTGAGGCAGTGAAGAGGGGAGAGGAAACTGCGCACACTCTTTCCTCCTAGCTCCTGTTTCTTCCTCACAACACAACAAATCTTTCGTGCTGGACTCTGTGTTTGCAGAGGTCTGCTTAGGATGCAGCGTGAGCATGGGGGGGAGGGATGGACTGGAAACATCCACAGCTCAGACAACGAGAACCAGAGAATATTCAGTCTTAGAAAACACCTCTCGCCCACGACGTTAACCTGGTGACGTCGCAGATCGTCATCAAACAGGTCTTTTCTTTTCTTTTTTCTGTTCAGCCAGCGCCATGGAGAGCTCTCAGTGCTCTTATGTGCACTTCCTGTGCAGAGAGAGTCTCATCTTTGTGAGAAGCTGCAGTGTCTGCAGTAAATACATGAACAGGCAGGAATTATAATGTGGAGCAACTTGTACAAATTGAGTGCTCTATACTTTATTCTCTGATTATGGAAGTTTCTATGGCCCCTACATGGAGATCATATTTTAACAAAAGGATATTAAGTTTCAAACTTTCTCATATAGTTATTATTCAGTCCATCTCATTACTTATTCGTCCTCCGAAGGCTTCAGGTGTTCTCTGCTGAGTTAACTCTCCCTCTTTGACCTTTTCAGTTTCAATGTGACCGCTCTGACTCACAGTTTCCTGAGGAAAAGTAATAAGATGTGACCTTAAATAATTCCTTTGGAACCCGTTCATTCTGATATGTTGACTGTCTCAAGAAAATTCAAGGGCCCTCCAATACATTGACATCTGCATCTGCCTGGAGAGGCGGTGGACTAGTGGCATTAAGTCCGACGGTGGTCTCTGGTTCGAATCCACGGTGTGACAACCAAAACAACATACCTGGACGGACAACACCTGGACAACACCTGGATCTGTTCCACACTGTCAAAGTGCCTACCCCACCCCACTGTCTAAGTGCCCCTGAGCAAGGCACCTTACTCCCCTAACACCTGCTCCCCGGGGCGCCTTACATGGCTGCCCACTGCTCTGTGTGTCCTCCTGTGTACACCAGATGGGTCATAGCAGAAAAACAAATTCCCCCCCTTGCATGTCGTGTGTGTGTGTGCATGTGTGCATGTGTGTGGGACAATAAATGTATCTTGTATCTTTTCTAAAATATAAATCTATTCACAGATATGATACAATTCTTTCCCACACACAATATATATAAGCAAGTGTCTGTGTGCCTGGGTGAGCAGATGTCTCTTCATTAGAAACCGATAGCGGGAGGAGGACTGCACCATGAGAAGAATACAAAAGGTGAGGACAACCGGAAGTCCTGCTACCCCGCCTTCCACCTGCGAGGGGCAGGAGAGCGCTGGAGATGCGGGCTCCGTGCCTGCTCCTTGAGGAGAGAACAGACTGTGAGGTTACTAACAAACATCTCTGCCGTTTAGTCACACAACTGCAAGTCAGGCACTGACTCTGTGTCCTTGTGTTTCTTCAGAAAAGATCATATAACAATGAGTCAGCCTGTAATTAAAAAGACTCCTAATGGTATAGTATAGTAAAGTACAATTATATTTTTTACTGCAAAAAGTTAGTATATATTTTTGCATAAATGTAAAGTACATGCATGTTTATATAAGATGCATGTACAACATATATGTAAATACACATCTATAGAACCAAATGATGGTTATATATATATATATATAAATCTGGAGCAAGGAAAGGTTTTTTAACTCATACATATGATGTACACTGTGAGTATACAGTAGTTATAGTTTTAGTATAGTTAGTTCAATACTACATACATTTATTTAACATTTATTTATACACATGAACTATACATACATGTAAATACACATCTGCATAAAGACGTGACGGCTTAACTCAGAAATCTTTGTACGGTATGAGTATGGATAATTTACTAGTTATACATATATGGCTAGTACAAGTATTTACACATGTATATAAATCCAAATCTGTATACACTCACACTGTGCTAAAGGCCACAGAGTGAAACCATCCTGTTTCTCTATGGTGAGAATGACATCACCCCTTCAAACAAGTCACACACTGGTTTGACAGAGATTCTTCTCACTAAGGTCTTCTCCATCATGTGGATGAAAACAAGTGGGAAGTAGATTTAAATCAACCTCTCAGCTCACCACCCTCTCCCCGAGGCCTCCCACTGTAGCTCTGAATGTTCAGGTAGTTGATAAACTAGTTTGAACAACTTGAATTGATCTAAATTTGGTATTTAAAGATGATTGTATTGTTGAGGATTGTCCTGATATTTCTTGAAGTGAAATAGTCCTGTACTGTAGAAATGTGTTGTCCTGCGTATAAACAAAGAGAGGGAGGAAACATGAAGGGGGCGAGAGTGCGTGATGGTGGACGGAGCGAGGCGGCTCCATCTTTGTGTGGAGGTGTGTGACTGTGTGTTTGTGCCGGCCGGTCAGCTGGTGGGATTCATTTTTAGCCCTGAAGCCTCGTGCCTCCAACCTGCCCGTTCCACAGCCCACGCCCGGACTGAGGTGGGAGTGGGCCGCTTGTCGGTGGTTACTCATACTACAGCTTGTAATGGTGGATCAGATTCGAAGAGACACATGACTCCTGTTTGTATTCTGTCCTCCCCCCCCCCCCCCCACGTTGTACACGCGCAATATTACACGTCAGGCTACTACACGTTTTTTACTCATTGCGCTGAACCCCTGCCCTCATCCATCCCCTCCTTCTGCTGTGGCAATGCTAATTTCCCCAGTGGCCGTGTAGGAATTGAAACGGTCCGCCAACATTGTTAGGTTCAGAGTATTCTACTGATCAGGGACGCTCAGCAGAACGTCACAGAGGCACACACTGAAGTAAAGAAGTCCTCTGTGAAGGCAGTAGCATCAAAGTCTCATAAAAGAGAGGGAGATTAAAGAAGAGGGGAACACAGCAAACTATTGGAAGGCTGAAAGGAAGAAGTTTGTTTTAAAAACTGCTCGATTAAAAAGTTAGAGTTAAGTGAAAGAAGGGTGCAGCCAGAGGAAGAAACTGATGAGCTCATCTAGGCTGTCTTTGTAGATATGTCAGACATTTTGGGGATTTATATGTGGCATTATGTTTTCTGTTAATATTTCAATTTGCACAGATGAGATGAACATACAGTTGCTTTCAAAAATGTCAAGTTGTATCCTGGTTATTGATGGTAAAGCGCAAAAGAGCACACTTCACATTAGGGTCTACACAGGTCTCACATAAGTCTTGATCTGGGTATTAGCAACTACAATTTCATAATTGAACATTTTTATTTTAACATGTTCTTCCAGCTTCTAGTCGTACGGACCATGCAGCAGGATCCATGTGTTCCTCCACTGTCCATGTGCATGTCTTCAATTAAACCGTGTCAGGACACTGGGTGAATCAGAAGGAGTCAAAGTTGGCCAGGAGCCTCAATATGGGGACAGATGGCTTACGACTCCTCCAAGACATCTGCTTACTGGGAGCTTACACCCTTCGTGCCAGATGCTATAAGCGAGGGCGACGGATAACCTATCACATTCATCACTGCCCATTTTGAAGGGCAGTGATGAATGTGATAGATTCAAGCTTGAAGTGGCAGCTTCGATGCATTTCTTGAACTTTTACGTAGGATGTCTTGATGTTCTCAAACCATATGGGGTCAGAAATAGGATTAAACGCATGTTTAAGCTCGACTGAACAAATGTGTTTCGGTTCACATGTGTGTTGACACCTATAAATGTCTGTCAACAGCTTTATTTTCAGTGATGCGTGGATTCATTCTGGCAATCATTTCTTGTTGGCTTTGGTGTTTCTAGCAACCAATTTGTAAGTGGACGTTCATGCAAGTACTGTTGGGTAAAAAAAGTATTTACTTAAAACCAGTATTTAAAGCTTCACTTCGATATTTGTATTAAACATAGATCCTATGTGTAAGTAAAGTGAGTCAACAGGATGACGCCACAGACAACTCCCTGTGTTGCTTTTTAAGGGCCCAAATCTTTTTTTATTTCAGCCACCCACTGTATGCTACCTGTTAGCAACTAGCTGACGAACATAATTGAGTTTATAGCTACTAAAGCGCCAAATGCTTCCCTCAGGAGTTGGTTGAGAACAAAACGATGCTAAAAAACAAAGGCTTATGCAGCAGAAAACACAACTTAAAATGAATTCTAATGCTGCTCATCATCTGCTTTATGTGATAACAGCTCGTGTTTACAAACCTCATACGATTATAACATTGTAAGTTTCTTCTGCGACCCCAAATCCTCAAAAGAACAGTAAAAGCTGCTTTAAACATTTTTTTTTACTATGTATTGTTTGTTAGATTAGATAAGATTACATTTTATTGTCAGCATCTCTTCTGAAATGAGCCTTGCGTCCCAAGTAGTCCATTGCCTCACATAAAGACGAACATATAATTTCACAACAGAACCAAAAAAAGATCTCAGCCACTTACAACTGCCAGTATTTGTTGTGCTCGCAGACCGAAATAAATAATTTGTTACTCCATGTTTGAACAACAACCATCAATATGAGCAGAAAACAAACACAATCCAAAAATAGAAAAATATTAACACCTGCATGTTACATTAAGACACATTCGAAGAAATCAATAATTTGAGTTCCCCACATGCTCCTTAATGTCTATTTTCTGCAGCTTAAACTCCTTGTTTTTCTGGATTTGAGCTGAAATGGCCAGTTGAGCCGGAAAATAGCTCTTAAATTACAGGCACCACTTTGTATTTCAATTTGCAGAGCACAATCAATTATGTTACATTTGTCTTGCCTGAGATTGTCTGATGCTAAATGAAAAACAAACAGTCAGACCAGTGCTTCTATAAGTGGCTCGATCAATCTGTTTTTCAAAGTAAAATAAATCCAATTGCGGTGGTATACACAGACTATTTTCCTCGCGCTCCCTTTGAGGACAGCTACTGTAATTGGATGTCATAAACTTGAAAACCCTCTCCCATAAAACCAGGCTCTGTAAGTGAACTCTATTTTTTGCTGCGTCTTAGCGATGGGAGCGCCTGAACTAAAACTCAATTACTGTCCTCATCATGCGAGTCCATCTGTATCTTCCAAGAATAGTTTTTAATGATGGACTGTTTATTCTGAGATCCTACAAAACATCTACTTTTACCATGCGAGGATCCTTGGTCCCCATGAAAAGCTGCAAAAAAAAACTAACAACCTCTCCAAGGAATCTGATCAAAGCCGGTGGATTTGAACTGAATCCAGAGATCATTACATGTGTTTGATAGACAATCTGCTAAAGGGCAATTTGCTGATGGGTTTGTAGTCGAGAAGAAGAGGCTTCTACTGTGAGTCACTTCACTTTCCCACGAGGTCACCGGTGCACCGATAGGAGAGTCCTTTTTCCAAAATTCAAGTTAATATGAATTTCAAATGACACACGCGTCAATCTCGCCTCTTTACGACTATTTTATTTTCAGACTTGGGGTTTATAGACCGAGGCTTATCCGTAACTTAGATAAAAATGCCAATTCTATAGAACTGTATCAAAGTTACAAGCCTATTCTTGACATTAAGCGACATCACTTGTTTTTTAAGTCAAACTATTTCCTGTCATAGACTTTATATAAAGGTTGGAGATGTGTCTCCACTTCCCTGTGTGTAAAAATGAAGCTACAATATTGGACATTTGATTGGATCCAGATTCTGCACAGTAGTGATTGTATTTGTAGAGCTTTGGTATCGAGGTTCTGACACAAGCTCAAACAATTGCGAGTCAATCTCAGCTCTTTCCCCCCATGTCGTGTATTTAACGTGTACTTTGACTAATTAGTTTGGTTCACGTCACATCGGCTAACACGGAGGAGGCAGAGTTTATAACCTTTCCTGCAGAAAGCCACCAGGGGCCAATCAAGATGATTTGTCTTGTCATCCATTTTGTTTTTAGTTTTTGATTGACAGGGGCTCTCAAACCAAGTTGGGATCACAAAAGATGCTCCCCCAACTTCAGAGAAATATGTTCCATCACTCTGATCATAATCCAAAGATCATTACGCTTTGCCAAACGGGATAATCACATGACTCCGCTTTAGTCCCTTCAGATTGAATAGAATGTGTTGGGTGATTATAGAAGCCAGACATTTACAGCATCTAACAGCCGTTATTACCCTTTCACATGAATACATACTGTGGGCTGCTCAATGACTATCGTAGGCCAAGGGGCCAAAGAGGCACAAAAGACAGCAGCTCTTAACAGTAAACGTCAATACTTACTGAGGGTGGGTATTGGATTTGATGTCGTGTATCAAACACTTTCTTTGCTGAGATAATTTGCAGAAGACAGAGCTTGTATCTCTTACAGTCTTTATGAACCTAGCTCAGCATGTGTATGTTGATGTTGATTTCGTCTCTCACCCAATGTCAGCTGGGATTTGCTCCAGCCCCTCAGGCAACATTCGAGTGTTGTCGATGATGGATGAGCGGATGGAATTAAATAAACCACAATCTGCAAGTCCTTGGATCGGGGGAGGAAGCTGGAGTGGCCGGAGGAAACTCACCTGGAGAACGTGCAAACTCCACATAGAGAGGAGAACCGGGATTCGAAACAATAACCTTCTATCGCCTTCAGGCTGCCGCAATTAGTATTTCAGATTTGGTTTAACTTTTTGAATATATTATAAAGTTAGTAAAAACTTTAGTGAAAAAGACAACAACACACAGACACAGGAAAAACACACTTACCAAGAGAAAGGCCTCCGTCAACCAGGGATTTGAACCAGGAACCGTCAAGGCAACAGTGCTAACCACTGCATCACTCTGCTGTAAACAAACAACTAAACAATTTGAATGTAAAAGTTAGTGGCAGTTGACATATAAAACTTGGTTTGCTGCAATTATGCTATTGGTGATATCGGTTTTTTGTCAAGGTGGCAAAGAAAGGTGTTGCCACTTCAATAGTGAGTTTTAATAAGGTTAAAACAAAAGAGAAAAAGAAATGTCGGCAAATTTAATTGGCTGAATTGTTATGAAATACAGGACAAACACCCCCGGGAGCACCAAACAATGGGAGGAGGTGCAGCCAGTGTCGAGGTTAAACACTTGCAAAACAAAATACCTCGTGGACAGAGAAGAGACAGCAGGGAGCATTAATTAGAGTTATTAGCATTACAGCAGGAAATGACAGCGAGCCTGTATGCCAGTGCATATGTTAATGTGAGAAGTGCTCGAGAACTAATTGCAACTTGAATTTTACTGGAGTTTCTTTCCGGCTCTTTTGTCTCCTCCGTTTCCTGCGAGAGTCAATTGACCTGTCGGAAGTGGAAAACCCAGCGCTCACACTGGTCCTTGAGAATCCACCACCTGCCTGCAGACTGGTTCCCTTGTCTCCATGGAAACCTCATCAGCTGAGAGCGAGTGACAGATACAAGTGGTTGGGGGGGGGGGGGGGGGGGGGAGTGTGAGACGGAACAAGATGAAGAATGAGAAGGTGCGAGGAGTGCAGAGTCATGAGTCTCTCCCCGGGTGCTTATACCTCATTTATCATGGATTCAGAGTTTCAGAGCACTGGGAGTTTCAAGTGGGAGCACCTGTGACTGTTATGAAACCAGTTCCTCCGTCTGCACTCTTTAGTTAAACTAGACGATGATAAGAATTCAAACTTGCGGCTGTTTCTTGTTGCAGTAGTGAGTTCTTAGGTGGACACCGGACTAATGTAAATATGATGAAAGCATTATGAAAACGAAGCTAGAGTTTTCTGCTGTAAGAAAGTTATGATAAACTTTATAATACCAAAAGTTAGAGGATAAAAAAACAAATTAGAGGAAAAATGAACAATTGGACAAATGCAATATTACATCTTTAGGGATAATATATTTGAGATGCTGACTTTTTTGAATTGGGCCCATGTCCAACCCATTAACATGGAGGTTTATGACCTATTCTACAGCCAGCCACCAGGGGGCGATGACGATGATTTGGCTTTTGTCCGGCTGTCATGTCGTCCACCTCTGCAAGCCATCTAAGTCTTCACCGGCTAATCTCTAACTTTGGCTACAAATTTGGTGAAAAACAACAAAACTTTAAAGTAATGAAATCAAAACAGGAACCTCATAGACACTAAAATGCTCCAAGTAAGTAGCACAGAAATTCTGTGCAGGATTTATCAATTGTTCATATGAAAGAGTCGTTTGTGCAGCCTTCAGGGCCGTTAACGAACAGAGGTCGTAAACAAACTGTTGCATGTCACCTCGTGCACATTTAATTGCTTCTCCACTTGCAGGTAATGTATTCGCGTTTCCGGTGTTGTACTATAATATTCCTTCAAGCCACTTATTATTATGTAGTTTTGCCAACATCAAACCCGCATATTGCACTCCCCTCATTACCCTTGATTGTGTTTGCAGACGGGAAACTTCGGTGCCTGCAAGACATCCCAGTCCCTCCTCGGTTCTCCTCCACTCAACTGAACCCATCGGCTACACAGAGTGACCTCTCTCCCCGTCGCAACCGCTGCCTCGTCCTTCATGAGCTCTTTGTTTTCGTCCCCCGACACCAAGGTCTCATCAACTATCACAACATGGCTTTCTTTCTTTCTTTCTTTCTTTCTTTCTCTGCAGGTCTTTACCTCCTCCTCTGCAGCTGCAGCTCTCTCTCTATCTCTCTCTCTGTCTTTCTTGTCAGTGCTTTTCTATCATTCTCACAAAAACTCAGCACATTGTCTGCTGCTGCCTCGCCCACTTACTTCCGCTCGCTCCCGGCTCCTCTCCCCTCCCTCCCTCCCTCCCTCCCTTTCTGCGTATCTCTCTTTTTCTCTGTGGCTCTCGCCTCACAGCCAGGTTCACGTCAGCATAATGCGAGACTGCTATGTTTCTGCCCACAACTGTTTCCCTTTGCTTGTCCATTTTCTCTCTAAAAAATTTGCCTTGTAATCCCCCCCCCCCCCCCCCCCCCCCCTCTGCTGCTTCTCTCCTCACCCTCCGTCTCCCTGTAAGTCTCCACACATGGACATAAGGAAAGAATTTGCCTGAGAAACCTCCGGCCCTGAAGCCAAACTGACTATCGAGCCGTATTCAGGTCATCAACAATGATTCCTTTCAGCCCGAGTGACACAGATAGAAAAACGATGTGCCAGTTGTAAATTAGATTGACATTTAATTCAATGGGAATCTTTTATGTGAAGGGACCTATTCAAACAACTACTCAAACTCCATAATACAATATGACAGACGTCAGTGAAAAGAATCTGTCTGCTTGTGTCTAAACACATCCTGTATCTCACATTTCTCTCACCTGGGAGAAGATTATTAGAAACTATTTGGCTAGCAAGAAAAAAATGTCTTTACTTGTACTGTGAGTTCCTACATGTGTCATCTCCAATGTTTTGCCAGTCCGCGGCCTCAAACCAGTGACCTTCCAGTCTGATGTCCGTCTTTCCTACCACTGGTCCACCACCGCTTATTGTATAATAACCGTTATGTAACACAACAGAGCTTTACTACCTCAACTAAATTGTGATGCTTTGTTGTGTCTGTGTCACAGTGTGATATTAACATTATTAATCCTGCAGAGCCCATCTACATCTCTGATAATTGTATGCAGGGGCACAAATACAGTTTATGGTCGAGGCTGTTGGGTTCAGCTTTCAACACGAGTGGAGGAAAGAGCCGGGGAAAAAAATATCATTGCATTTGCCGGTCAACACTTTTTTTCTGATTGCCTCGACAGAAAATGGAACAATATAGGTTTCAAAACGCTGAAGTCCCTCTGCAACAGATTACATTATATTACACAGGTGTTCGTGGTATTGTGTTGGTCTTGCAGGCTTTGAATTCATTCATTTCATTTCAGCTCAGCAGTTTCCTCTGTGCTGCAACACTCTGCAACAACAATGTGCCGGAGGTAGGTGCTTCACATTTACAAACTCACCCAAAGCAACAGTTCAGGCCTCTGCTGGAGAAACTTCACCTTCGTGCATCAGTAAAATTTATTAAAAAGACTTTCAGAGAACATTTCAAAGTGCAAATATGTAATTTACCAATGGCCAGAAAAAAGGGAATTCTCACCAAACCTTTATCACTTATCCTTTGAGGGTTGAGAAGGGAGATGGAGCCAATCACGGACATATTGCGAAAGCTCACCTTCTTATCAGATGGCCAACACACAGAAACAACCGTTCACACCTACAGACACAAATTCATGGTCTGGTTCATGTCTGTGAATATGCAGAATCTGAACAAGATTGTGGGGCCAGAAACCTTCTGGTTTCAGTTTCTATCGTCTGGATCTAAAACACCTACAAAATGTATCATGGTTTGCGTTTTGTGGAGAGAAACTTTCAACTCATGCGATAAATAAATGATAGTTGGAGTGTAAAGTATACGTCATCTTTTGAATGTTGTAGGGAGGGAACAAAAAACCTTCCATAACTCTGGTGTTCTGGTTGTAGCTTATATGGACTTGTTTTCCATGGCCACCTGTCTTTGTGGTTTTTCATTTAAATACATGCGCCTACATGACCAATCCCTCTGTATCTCTGCTCTGCACTATCTTCAGAAGTGGAATATTTTCATGTCCTAATGGATCTCAACAATGTGTGTATTTACAGAGTTACACTTCCTAAACCACTTCCCCAGGCTGCTAAATGGGGGAAAGCAAGACATGAGTTCACATGAGCTTTAATGGATTTAATGGACCCACTTGCTGGCTTGTTTTAGTCATGAATAGCTCCAGTACAGTGTGAACACAACGAAATGTGGGAGAAAAGAGCGGATGAGTGACACCATATCCTTTTATCTATTAATAGTTTTTATTCTTTACATCCTCTATGACTAAAAGGGGGGAAAGTATTTATTTTGGAAGTTTCTGAAGATGAGTCAGGTCTGAGTGCCACCTCCTGGTTGTTGTACTGTACATGGCTTCATCCCCGTGTTCTCTCTGAGAACAAAACCCACAGTTCCGTCTCTGGGAGTATTCACGAGTGGTAAAGTGAGCGCTGCTGACGTCAGTTAGATTTGCACCTCTATTTCTGTGCATGCAGCCACCCGACTAATTTCTGCACATTTTTGAAAGAATGTACTTTTGTTAAGTTACTTATAGAACGGGGTAATTTTAACGTCTTGTCACTCTACAGCCAACGCATGTCAGAACATATGATTATATTCCAACACCCGACATAAACTGTACAGGTGTGAAAATGTGTGCCGCACATGCGATGACCTGTGTGCGGCTGACGTACTCGTGTGGCTGTGTGACGCTGTCGCAGTTCCCCTGCTGTTACCCATTCTTCGGGGTAGGCGTGTTTGGTTAAGGCCGTGGATTTGAACCATGTTTTTCTAGTTTTTGTGTAAGCAGTTTAAATCTAGAGAAAGGACCTTCAATTGTACAAAGATAAGTGGTAAATGGACCAAGGTAAAACAACCTTTAATAGAAAATCTGGTTGAGAAATTGAGAAACTGGTCTAGTGTCCTGAAATCGAAGGAGAAAGTTAGTGCAAACATGTTGATGGTTACAAACCCACAGAGTATAATGAAGACAATGTCTGAACACACTGTGTTATTACACAATCAGGTTGCCTACTTTGACAGTACTCTAGGGCAGGAAGCAGTACTGTATATTACCAGTAATTCAATTAAATTAGTATAGTGCTTGATTATAATATATATTATCTCAAGGCACTTTACATAGAAGGTCAAGACGTTAAATTGATATAACCCAAGAGGAGAGAGTGACTAACTAGACTAGAACAATTGTCTACCATCAGGTTTCAGCTCTGACAAGTTGTTATAATTAAAAACCATTAGAATGGTTAAAAAAGTAACGAAAGAAGATTAACAAAAAGATAATGGCCAAAATCATTCGGAGAAGAGTGGACGAGCAGAGTCAGGATGTTGAGCAGAACCTTTGACGAGATAATGTTCAAATTACATTCATTCAGCTGCTTTTAAAAAAATAACGATACAACAGTGGTGATGTAATTAACAGAGTGAACCAGTTCGTTCATTCTCTCCATTCAAACACTGTTTTTGTCCACTTAGTTAAATGTGAGCAGATACAAAAGAAAAATTGACAACACACTAAGGTCAGATTGTACAAACCAATACATTTTAAGAATTGGTAGATGCAGGACAGGATGATGACCACAGGACTTGTATATTTTGTCCGCTCCCTAAATGACAATGTGAAACCAAATCTAGTCAAAGACATGAGCATTGGCTCAGAGCTGCAGCTGTGATAACGTGATCGAATACGTGGATTTTTGTTTTTTCCAAACAACGCTTTGAGTGTATTGCCAAGTCCAACATTGAGACTAAATTTAGGTTTTTACGATATCATGATTCCTTTTTATAAAACATGTTTACTTATTTGTTTTACACTTTATTTCGGGTACAATGAGACATCACACCATGTGATGACGCAAACAGGCACAAATTTACAAGATCTGTGCCTGTTGTCTCAGTTCCCCCTTATTGTGAAAATAACACTGTCTGAATTTCAAAGGCTGGAACACCCACACCTATTATCCTGTAGTATGAATATTCACATTCAAAATAACTTGTCAAACTAATAATAACCCGATTCTGAAAACGCCTCTTCACTTTCAGCATGTAGTGCAGTTTGAAGGTAATAATTAGAGTTATTTATGGCCTGCAGGTCGCAGGAAGGGCTCAGCATTGACATTTAATAATGAAACGGTGTCTTTACGATGGAAAGTTAAGCCGATGAACATTGTGTCGTACAGTAAGAACATAGTAAAGGACAAATACCAGTTATTGAAAAAAAGTAAATGCCACTGACATCTAATCAAAAACACACCTTTTATCTTTTACTTGCTTACTCGGGTTTTAGTTTTACCTACAAAAGGTGAAATGGATATAAACCAATGATTAAAATGTTCCAAATGTGAGCACACGTGATCATTCAAGCAGAATTTTCTTGCTTTTTCAAAAGCTCAATCTAATTTAGAAAAAAAATTCAACACTCATATACAACTGACTCATACACAACTGACTTGTACACAAATGACCCAAAATTATTCCAGTGTGAGGGCGACAATTAAAGCCATGACTTCTAACTTTGTATTGTTTTTTTTGTGTGTTTTTTGAAGAATGACGTATCACATATTCATGTCCTTTGCAGTCGGGCGTGAACAAGTGAGTCTGACAGAAGTTTAATTGCACGTGTTGAACTCTGTAAACAATGTCACCAGCTCATGCCAATGAAAGGATTCTGGATGAAAAAACAACTTGAGATCTTCTTGTTCTTTGTCAAACACCCACATGTAGAATACGCTGACATTATGACTAAATCCACCTCTGACGGGTTGAGGCTGTTGCTAAGGATGACTAATCAGCAGATAAATGAGCTGGTGTTCTGACCTTAGTGATGCATTGTGATGTGAAGGCTCCCGTGTTCAGTGCATCAGAAGTTACTGTTGTTTTGGAATTTGTCTTTTTCATCTTTCTAGAGGAATTTAACTTGATGGATGAAAGTTAACTTGGAGTCTTTGTTTGCCGAATGGAACCACAGCTCCTCTGTTTAGAGGAGGAGGTGTAGTAAGCAGAAAAGACTTTCCACATATGATCCATCTGAACATTTAGATGGGGGGAGTGTGGTACCGCCATAGATCTGCTAGGCATTACTCACCGGGAGCAGATTGGGTTTGGGGGTAGTGTGTGTCTGTGGGTGCGAACATGCATGTCTTCACAAATGCATGTTTACACACGAGTAGCTGGTCGGCCCTGAATCATACTTTCTTTTAAAAAATCCTATGCGGGCTATAAATTATGCCTTCCCCCTCCCACTTTATTAATTGCTGAGTGTGAACCATTATACATTATAGTCATACTGTAGCAAGGTTTTCATAGAGCTTTCAGGTGCATGTCATGTTATCTCTTAATTTTTAGGGCAAACTTTTTTACTATTTATCAGAAAAAGTTGTGGTGTCTGAATGAGATGCGTCATGATAAATAATGATGAATGAAAACTGAATGTAAACTTGACCTTGGCTGACGCACTCACAGGAAACCATGAACCGTCAAGGACGGAGGTTTCATTGATCAAAATTGGTTCAAATCCTGAACTCGTTCATTCGGTAGAGACAATCCTTGAAGCAAAACCCCTCACATGTCTGAAAGCAACAATTTGGCCTCAGTCAACACTTAAAAATCCAGACGCAGTGGCTTTTAAGGATCATTAAATATCAACAACAGCATTCTGCAACATTATGTCTGACCATTACAAAATGTAAGAGATACAGGGACTAAAAAGGTCTAAACAGAGTTACGTGTGTAGAATTGCTGGGCAGAGTGGTCATTGGGTGTCATCATGTAATTACCCCGGGCTGTGATCAAGTACGGTAGTAAATGTGTGATATGGTGTAAAAAGTGTGACTTCACCCAGAAAAGTTCTCATATCAGCACATGGATGCAAACAGCCATCCACAGACATTGGGGAGGCAGGGTTTATGACCTATACTGCAGCCAGCCACCAGGGGGCAATCAATATGATTTGGCTTAATTTTTGTCGAACTGTCATGTGGTCCATCTTTATATACAGTCTGTGGATGGTACCTTAATGTGCATATGAATGCACACAACAGGCATATGCATATGTTGGTAGAAAATGAGAATCACAGGCTCTAATGGCCATTTCAAAAATGTTTTGGTTGTGGCATGTTCATTATTTAGTGTGAAGAATTCTTACAAAACAGAGATTTCCTACCAACTCCAATTGTGACCTTTACAACTGCAGCCTCAGATGTTGGTGTTACAGAGCCAGATGGCTTTAGGACACAGAATCTTCTCCATCAACACAGCACGAGAACAACAGCGACTGAGCATGTCTCCATCCATGTTCTCTGTTGACACAAGCAGCCCTGGCCTCCCCAGAGAACTCCAGCCTGCACAGCGTTTCAAACCTCTGCACATACGTCTTCTAGTTACTATTGGTAAGACTGTTTTGACATTTCAGAGGCTGCATCACTAGCATGTCACGCTGTCAGTGACATCCAGTTCCTTTCTGTGTAATTTTAGAAGCCATGACAATGGGAAAATCTACCGTATCCCACTCACTGAGTGATGCGTGCGTATTTATGCATATTTATGAGGGAGTGATCCAATTATACGTGGCACTATATCTCTGCTGAGGACTATTTTAAATGTATGACAACAAAAAAGCAGGTTTTCTTCAAAAATATGCAACCATTATTTGGGATGAGGGACACATTTATCAGGCTGGGAAATGACACTTGGCAGACATGGCAGGCATTATGTTAAAGGAAGTAGATTACCATCTGTGGCAAGGTTGGATAAAGATTTACTTCAACTCAATCACAGCTCCAGAGTGAGGACAAGTGTGTCTCCACAGGGAACATTTGATCAACCCTATTAAATTAGGTATTAGTACTATTATCATGATTGTTAATATTTTCTCTATGATGACTCACCATGTCAGTGATTGAAAGCACTTTACTGCCCTGCTGCAGTTAACTGTGCCTAATATGGCGTGTCCTGCACATATTATTTATATATCTGATAATATTGTTCATTTGTTCATTTCCAAATCTTGTAAGCTCGGAGGGAAGGAGTTTTTGGACACAGATAAAGTTAATGTGATCTTAAATGTTAATCAGAGTCGTATATACCTTGACCTTGCATGATGGAGAAAGTGCAACTGTGACTACTTTGTCGAGTGGTCTGGCTGAATAAAAAGTGTTTATTATGAATCACAACAGCTGTACAGGCAGCGCGGCCATTTTAACATGCGTTCCAAAAAGGAGTTACACCCAGATTTGCCAATCAAACAAACTAGCACACGAAAGTTTTTGGCCTTGCGAACCAATCAAAAACAACATATCTTTAACCTAGTTGTCTGTAGTCATTAAAACGTCTCAGTCCAATTGTATCCCAGCAAGGTTGTTGCCTAACACTACTTTGCAGAAGCTCCTAAAGTGGCTCAGTCACATAACCGCCAACCCAACCGCCAATTAATGCTTCTCAGATGAGACAACCAGGTGTACCTTAAACCTTAAACCTTATTCAAAAACTTGACAAACTAAAGTGAGCTTTATCTGTAGAAACTGAATTATAAAGTGTATTTGAAGAATGAGGTATAATGTCTCACTTGCCTTTTTCATTGGATTATTCCTATTGCCTAGATGCTTGCCAGTGCTTGCAATGACGCACGTAAGCTTCATGGACCAGTGGGGGGTTGGCAGGCTGATGGCTCCCAGGCTGGAAGTGGTAGCCTGTTTTTTTTTATTCTGCTCGAGTTATTTTCAGTAACCACCGTAGACCGTGTGCGTACATGTTAAGATTTAAGGGCAATGATGTAAATACGTGGGCTGTAATTCAACGGGTTCTTGGCAAAAACCAAAATCGTCTTGGCTGCAAAGAGACACTAGATAGTAAATAAGATGGTTCATCAGGGAGGTAGATGATACACAAAAACATAGAGAGGATCGGCTTGTTTACCAGCTAAAACAGATATGCAACTTTTGAAACGTCTATTTAACTAGTTTGCGTTGTTGAATTTCCTTTTGTACCTTTGGCTTGTTATGCGTTGTCTTGCTAACATTAATTGGTTAACATGAAACATGCCATGCTAGCCTATAGTGGTGCTAACGAGTTAGGTAGCAAACCCAATTAAATCCAAATACAAGCCTGGTGACAGACAAACTTAATGCAAGCTAATGAAGGTAGCAGATTGACATTAATTAGCATTAGCGTTCATATACGTTACACTTTCAGTTTACAATAGCTATGTCCAGGTTCAAGCGCTGATGGCGGTAATGCACCTTTGCGTTGGGGGCCTCCCGCCAAAAAACCGAGTTGTTGGGGGCATAGTGCTTTGGAAAAGTAACTTTTGGGGGGTCTTCTATTTTCACGTTTGCGGTCAGTATGCTGTGCTAAGCTAACCTGCTAGCTAGACAGTTAGCATATACAGACACAGTGCTATCAATGTTCAGTCTTTTCATCGGGCTCTTGGCAACAAAATTAACAAGCTTCTATTCCCGAAAATGCCAAACCATTAATTGAACCAAGTTACATCCGTCTCCAGGACCTTTCAAGAAGACATGAATCATCACACTGTCCATGTGTATCACATTACCTCATGATGCTTGTCCAAATGCTAATGATGAGGAAACGCCAACTGACCTTTTTTCGATCAACCATTCAGAGTCTTGTGGGTTGATCTCGATGCCGCTGACCCTCCCTCTCTTAATTGTGGTTTGATCTTGCAGCTTCCCCGGTCCCGCCGCCTCCGCTCCTCCACTCCGAGCACTTCACCCACACTGAGGGCACTGTGTTTCCCCCGCCTCTGACTCATCACATGTGTGAGTGTGTACGAGGAGAGAGCGGTCATATGAAGTGTCGGCCAGGAGACGGATCAACACAGTCCACATGGCTGCCTACTCTTTGTTATCGGGTCGCTCGTTGACCCTTTGGCAGCCACACAGCTGAAGGGTCCCCTGTGATGGAGGCTCGGCCACAACAAGTGAAAATGCAAAAATGAGAGAGACCAACAAAAGAAAGCGGGGAAGAATGAAAAGATTGGTAGAAATTACACATTGAAATTGAAAGGGCTAGAGAAAGAGGTGGATTGTGAAACAAGGTGTTATTCATTCTGTCTACCCTCTCCCACAATCATAATCAGCCAGGAAAATGACCTAATGCATATAAATTGCAGCGGAAATAATTAAGGAAGCGAAATCTGTTCCACATACACTGTTTGCTGAGCGGAGACATACTCAATGAGGACAAAAGACAAAGGCAGTGGCCTCGTTGACAGTGGGTGTGGGACGGTAAGGTTGTTGAAGAGCACTTCCTTGGATAATAATGCACAATCTCAAAGTGTCTCCTTGTATTTTTGTAAATTATAGTATGAACAATCCCTTGATTGGATTGGATTGGATTTGAGTTTGGCTCAGACTCCTGATGAGATTACATTGATACCACAGGGAGTCATGAGCAAGTATCTTTGTGTGGGTAGTAACCTGAAGTTTGACAAAAATGCCCCTGAGGAACAAATCAACTTTTTTATCAACATGTTTTTTTCCCTTGTCCATTTGCCTGTGACGTCCAACATCTAATTAATGTTCATACGACTCAGCTTGATGCTTCCCCTGCTCTCTCCTCCTCTCCAGACGCCATCTGATTTTCCTTACCCCAACAAACCTTAACAGTGTGAGCAGCATCCTGTGATTAACATAGGTTAAAAAAAGTTAACAGGTGATGCGTGGATGAGCTGCTGTAACTCAGTTCCAAAGTGTTAGTACGTGCGGTCGTGCATCCACGGCTGACTGAGGTCAAGCGAGTCAGACGCGAGGTGAGGAAACGAAGAAGCTATGACAGTCAACAATTCACGAAGATCACATTTGCATGTGTCCACAGTTGAGTGTGAGGTTAAAGCTCAGACTGTTAGTCTGAGGGTGGGAAGGGTGTTGGTTCTAGGGGTGAGTGTGAGGGGTGAGTACACAGAGTATGCATGAATAATGATCTTGTCCCCGGGCGCGGTGTGAAGGTCTTGTGGGAGTGTCCAGATGTGACTGTGAGAGACTCGAGCCAGCCGCCCCCCCACCATGCTTTGACATTCTCTAAAAATGTTGTCCTGCGTGACATTTAGAGCACCAATAAGCATTTCTCAAAAGAAAGATGATTAAAATGTATCTTTCTATGCAATGTTCTTCGTGTGATCCAAGCTCTGCATACAAACTATCACCACCACACAGCAATAATCAATGTGAATGGCAAATGGTTTCTTTTATAGAGGACCTTTATAGTTTTAATGACCGCGTAAAGCCATTAGCACTGTGAGTCACAATCCGACACATTCATGCAGTACTTCTGAACTACATATAATCTCCCAGAAGTTGCTGTGGACATTCTCAGTATTTTTTCTCTGGAGAGCGAGTGGGCGAGTTGATGGCGTTTCTTGCAGACGCAAAACTCCTGCTTGCCGTAATCAGGCGCCCAACACTCTGCAGAATGCTTGAGAGGTTTTCTCATCGTGAACATTCCTCATATGTAAAAGGCAAAGTGCAGAAAATGTTCAGAGCTAATTGTGCAAACATTCATGACTGAAAACGACTGCTGTTAGTAAAGCTGCTGGTGGCCTCCTTGCAGGACCACTGAGAGTTTGCTGCACTTTAAAAAAAAAAAACATTTACCGCTAAAAGCATCTCACGTGGAGGCTCGTACAGTGACCGGAGCGTGATCCTCAGAGGGGACAGAGCCGATTTACCAGTGAGATGGCTCTCATTCACAGAGAAGCTTCATTCAGTTGTTGTTCCTGCTGGTTGTGTTATAAGGGCCATTCACTTTGTAACAACCGTTCACTTTGAGATCATAGAGGGGGATGGAAGGAAGCATTAGTGTTAATCTAAGATGCTATTGTGACATCCAGTAAAAAATGAATGATGTAGATGAATCTGAAAACACTTCTTCTTTGACAATATCCAACTTGTTAACTGATGATCAGTGTCTGAATAAAGCTGAAACTGACATTTACATAAGTGTAATGTCGGCGTTACAAAGAGCTATTCCTTCAGTTTGATGAATGTTGCATGTACCATGTCAGAAATAGACTAAAGAAATAACGGACAACCTTATTAAAGAAATGTTTTTATGACAAAAAAACGACTTTAGCAGATCAGAAAACTGTTTGTGTCCGAGTTTGTTGGGATTACAGCACGAGTCTCAAAGTACAAAGAGGACAAGAGTTGATGTCTCCTCATGGTGAGTCTGATGGATGTGGACCCACTGGAGGACGTAGGTTACTGAAGCGAAGGGAACAAAGAGCCTCTTATTCCACCTCCAGGCTCCTTGACACTCCACTGTTAGACCACAGCTCTCAACAGAGAGTCTCTCATTACACTTTCAAATGTACTGAGGAGTGGTGATCGCATGTCCGAGGAGGGGAGAGAAGAGCTCCATCGTAACAAGTGAAGGGTCCGTCTGACGGAAGCTTGTGCACATCAAGGGATAATGAGAGAAATCAATAAAAACCAAACAAGAAACGTAACGTTTATCTCACTTCAACCATATTGAACAGGGGCTCAGATAAGGGATTATGGGAGAATATCAATCAATCAATCAATCAAATTTTATTTGTATAGCCCATAGTCACAAATCACAATTCGTCTAATAGGGTTTAACATGGTGTGACATCCTCTGTCTTTGACCCTCAGCAAGAGTAATGAAAAACTACTAAAAACCCTTTTAACAGGGTAAAAAGAACGAGAGCCACATGTGAGGGATCCCTCTCCCAGGACGGACAGAAGTGCAATAGATGCCACGTGTAGGAAAACATCATCAAGATTAAAGTTTTTAGCAGCATTGATGAGGGTAAACATTTTGAAGGATAACTTCAATACGATATGTCAAGCAGTCCGGTTGCAATCATAGTCTATGGTCAGTCATATGAGACATTTTTTTCCAGGATTAGTTCATGAAGGAGAATGTCAAGTCTTTCCAGCTTTGTCCGATTGTAACTGAGTTATTTGTCATTGATTGGAATTGCGTTTGTGGCTCGTAAAACTCCAGGCCACAGTCACTCCCCGACACGGCCAATGAGTGGTCCGATAAGAGCGCCAGAGAGCCTGTCCCTGTCATATCCTGTTCCTCACACTAATATCATACCATGACTCAGGCTGAAGGGCAAGCTTTCCTTTGATTTACAGGGAGGGGTGGGGGGATGGGGGGGGGGGGGGGGTAAGTATTGCTCTGAGGCTCAGGGACTCGGTTGACGCAATTCCGACGCAGGTGAATGGCGTTGTCATGGCGACGGAGGGATTTCCTGTCCACCACTCGGAGCAGAGCACATATTACCATTCGATTAGTTCTGCACCTCCACAGGTGATCCCGTGAAGAAGTCACCACTTAGGTTCTGAGCCGAAGGAGGAAGTCGCCAGCACACGGGTCAATCAACATTTTTCTCGGGGCATAAAACTTAAATAAAACTTCCTCCTACAGTCCTGTCACTGAACATTCATTTCAATCACCTCCCTGCTTCTAAACGCCATCTCTCAAACAGACAAACTGACATGTGGAGCAGCAATTGAATCTTTCTTCTCTCGTTAACTCTCCTCACATTATTATCTCTCTCACAGATCCTTTAGAATTAACAATCTCATTGTCTCATTTATTACTGGGAGGTCACTCTGAGAGCACACACCTCCGCCAGGGCTAATGTCTCATCTCACTACATCTTCTACTTGTGACACATGGATACCAGTCGCCTTAATATGCCAGATATTCTTTTCCTGAAGATCTATTCAATATTCTCTGGGATATTGGTGAGAATGTTGACAAATGCCCCATTCTCGCATCCCCCCCCCCCCCCCCCCCCCCCCAATTCCTGGATCCACCCCCTGATTGACATAACAGGAAATCTGTTTTTGAGGCAATCTTGGTGAAAGGGTGAAAATAAGACCTCCTCGGTGGGGGTAATAATATATCACTTACAAAACTCCTTATTTTTCTGGAACACTACTTCTACTCGAGATTAGTCAAGTGTGTAAGAGTTCCAGACTATTTTTTAAATTTTTTTTAAACAAAAGGTATGCTCCCTCCCCTGCTGGTTTGATGCCGCCCACCTCACAGCAAAACATTTGCTCTTACTAACTCACTGAGGGAGCTGAAACTGTTTCTCAGGGGTCAAGGATTTTTAAATTCAGTATCTTTTTTAACTTTAAAAAATGGGCAAGGAAGTGATTTAATAAACTGGATGATTCAACAAGTCTTTTTTTTTTCTTCTCTATTCTAGCAGTGGGTCATTCTGACACCCTCACATTAGAAATTCAGTTTTCGAATCCATCTGTTGGTTCATGCCGCGTTTGATAACCAGACCTTATATCATTTGTCTGTGCGGTGTCACCATTTTCTGTCACTGTTCCTATTTCACAATGTGCATTAGAATTCATAACAATTCTGGCATTTGGAAGAATTGTGTAAGTGAGGCCAGGGGGGGAGCTGTCATAGATCAGATCACAGGTGTTGACTTTGTGTGAGTGTCAGGACAAACTGTATTTGTTAGCAGGACGCCCGCTGCCAGAACATCAGAAATGCTGAAATCCAATTTAAGAGACAATTTATGCCACAAACACAGGAGCAGCTAATGACCTGGCGGAGACCGGTCTCTCTGTCTGGTGTTCTCATTACAGGTCTTCTCACTTTGCCTTTGTCTCTAACACATTCCTCTCTCTCAGTAAACCAGACGTTCCACTTAACAACCTCTTAAATCAAGTGTTTTTCCTTTTAACCCCCCCCCCCCCCCCCCCCCCCCCCACCAGAGCTTCGCTTCCATTTACTAAAGTTTTGAGGTCTCTGCAGCCAACACAAAAATAGAAGTGCATGACATTTTATTTTATACTTCCAAGCTCTAAATCAAACTGTATACCAGTTAGGAAGCAGAAATCCATGGATGAAACCAGGAAGATGGAAGATGTCGTTTGTGAGTTTGGTGACCCGTAACTATAACTGCACGACGCAAACTGCGCGTGACTCACTATGGAAAAGTTTGGTCGTGCGTTAAATGTCGTTATATTAACGATAAATCATGTGACTCAGCCAACTGCACAGTTCCTCCCCAGAGTTAAGGAGCATTTCCGCATCTGTCAGCTCAATACTGTTCAACCTGCATCTGCACTGTTTTGATTCATTCACCTCTGATGAAAACACAGAACAGCAACAGAAGGCAAATTAAAACTGGATCGTTTAGCAGCTAGAGAACCAGAGCTTCACCTCGGGTGCTGGTGGAGAACAAATACGGAGCTAAAAGTCGAGTAAATGTGTAATTAGGCAAAATAACTGATAATATGTCAGCTTTATCAACTTTAAAGGTGATAATATATTGTGTTCTCAGCTTGTCAATTTATGTAGATTTAGGTTATTTCCTTATGTAAAGGTCTACTCAACCTAACTATTCGCTTAGATCCCAATGAGAACCACCAAACTGAGCTTAAAATTGCTCCATATTTTTTTTACATGATACAGCAGCTACCACGTTTATTTTATTAATCATTTATTTATTTAGTGATCGATCATAGGAGCCACATGATCCTGTCGTGTTTTTCAGAAGTTAACTTTCCAGTTCGAGGAAGCTCTCCTGCTGATTCATCTCGTCATCAATTTTTATTTTTGCAATATTTTCGTCCCGGTTGGCCACGCAACTGAATTATGAATAACATCCAAGCAGTTATTTTTAATGGACCTACCCCAATGGCACTATCATGTTGCCTAGCGAGAGCCTCATAAAAGGGCCAGCGAATCATTTTCGCTCACCAAATGAGAATCTCCCAAGAGCCTCAAGTTTCCAACTGATAAATCTTTTGTGTCTACACATGCATCTAACAAGCTCTGTGAATGGAAAAGCCTTGGTCAAAGAACTTTGAGTGCCTCCTTTTTAAAGACCGATACATCTATTTCTGCTCCCAGGACAGTCTGTATTTAATCATGACAAACAGAAGTGTACCGATGACTCACTGCTGTTCCGATGACCTTTACTGGAGTTGGGGGAGACGGAAGTTGAAGCTTCTCAGTCCTGTCGGAGGACGTTTTGCTGGACTGTTGCTGCACGCTGATTATAACGAGAAGACATGTGTGAAATCCATCTATCGATCCATCCATTCATGATCTATACTGCTTGAATGTAGACGATATATTTCCACAAGGGGGTTTACAATGTTGAGAAACGTTTTAAAGCTGCACTAGTTATAAGAATGGATTAAAATATTACAGATAACACAAAAAGGCTGTGACTCTACCTTTGGTTCAGTCTCACAACTCTCAACTCTCTTCCCAAACACAAGTATTTGTTTTCTTTACCCATCCATCCAAACATCCACCCATCAGTTATCCCATTGATCCTTTGAGGCTTACAGGGAAAGCTGGAGCCAATCCCAGCTGACACTGGGTGGGGAGTGGGGTACACAGATCCCAGAGCAAGAGATCAACAACCATTCACACTCACATTCATACGTATTTAGAAATGGAGTCCCCATTTAACCCAACCCCTGATCTGCATGTTGATGGATTGTGGGAGGAAGACAGATAACAAAAACAACATCACACTTTTAAATTAAACTTGCACCTGACAAATCTGCTATTGGGGCTTTTAAAGGAGTTTTAAAGAACGATAATAAATATTTTCTGTGAATGTAACTTCTCCCTTTTGGCGGTATAAAGGTATAAATTCTTACTGTCAACTCGCCAGTTCCTTCAGATTTGTGAGAACTTGCAAAGTTGCCATGGAGATCTACGAGAGGCATAAAACCATTAGCTTCTACAGACGTCAGTGCATTTATTGCTGTTCCACATATGGACCACTGATAACAGATATTAGATGGTAGCAAAGGAGGCTGGTATGAGTGAATCACCAGGAAGCTCCTGTTGTGTTGCCAGGCATAAGGCTGCTGAGAGGGACTACGCCGTGATGTCATTACTGGGGATGACATCACCGGGAGATTCCACGACACACACTCTGCAGAAGGTCGCCGTCCCCGCCCACAGCCTCTCTCTCGCTCTCCTTCCTTGTTTCCAGTGTTCCTCCCGCTCTCCTTCTGCTCCAGACGGCTGCAGTCACTTTATTTGCTGATGATTCTCAGCAGAAGGATGAGACCGTTTCCAGATATTGAAAATCTGGGGGAAGGGAGAGGATACAGTAGATTCCAATTACAGAGCTTCCAGCTTGTGCCAACTGACCGCGTCATGTGCCCTCTCTCCTCCGCCCAGCGCCAAGCAGGAACCCTCTTCCTGCCCTAACGCAGGGTAGTGGGCATCACATGAAGGGAGCCCACACACCAGCACAGATATAGTTAGAACACATCAGTGACGAAAAAAGCTGAAAACACCTCGTGATAAATGCATGAATGGAGGAGTGTGAGAGAGAGAGAGAGAGGACATGTATCACCCTGGTATTGTGGAATTGATAAGAATTTATTGTGAGACGGAAATTTCTTTGTATGGTTGAGTCTCCTACACACATAAGAGATATGACTCGTCTGTGAGTGTGGAGGGATTCCTGGGTGACTATTTCAGGTACCAGATGAATCCCTCAGCCCCCTCACATGAAGTTAGACCCAAAAAAACAATGTTATATAAATCCCCCGGTGATTTACTGCATGTAGGATGTCATGTTGCAGATGGTTGTGACTCAGGAAATACGAACAATACTTTTCTTGGATAAGTACTACGTGCATGACTTAGACGACGTCGTTAAGACAAAATCATTCACAACTTTTTTGGTTAATTCTTTATGAGTAATGCCCTCAATCACTTGCATCAGAAGTTCTATTGAGCTCCAGACTCTCGTCGAAGGAACGTGACGCATCCAGTTCTCATTACTCTGCACAGTCTGTTTACAACTGAAGGTAACTGGGGAATTGGGCATTCGATGCTCATTGTAGAATTCAAAGTGTGATGAACTTTCAAACTTTCCAGAAGATGGAGATTATTTCTCCAGTGTTGCTTAATTCAGCTTCACAGTAAAGTCCAGGGTGAAGGGAAAGAGTGAGGTAAGAGCTCATTTTAGAATTGTAGTAGTAGTGTTAAATGGTGGTTGGGAACTTGTGTAATATGCCTACTGAAGTTTAATTAACGTGTTTAATTGGGTGAGATCACATTAATGTGCTTCTGGATATTTACTGTATCAGTATATATGAATATGTAGATCATTTTGCGGAGTTTTTACGGTTTTCTTATTTATTTATGTGAATGTATCTTATTTATTTGTAAGATCTTTCACAATGAATGTAAAAAATAAAAAATAAAACATGAACTACTACAACACATGTTTATCAGTGATTTTGGAAAAAGAGCTCACACAATAGCAGTGAATACAAAAAAGATTCTAAGTGTTGGGTGTTTATCCTGCTGTGTCAACATGTGTATAAAGTCACTGTAGCCTCGGCTGCTGTGATGCATTGATATTAAAAGAATACAAAAAGTATAATTACTAAATAATTTTAGCCTCAAGCTTGAATGCTTTTCGAGTTTCTGATAAATACAACCGAGTAATGAGCTTGGAGGAGATATTGTTGTGAAGGGAGATTGACAGAGCCCCACATTAAACCTTTCAATTTTGATTTCAGTGAAGCCATTTATAAAAACTAAAAGAAAAAAAGATTGAATTTTCTTTCTTTGTTGCAGATTTTTTTTGGCCTGCGGGTCAAGTTGGATTCATCTCGAGCCCGGTGGTTTATTTATCCTTGAATCTGGCGGCTGCAGATGTGAGTGAGTCACAGGCGGTGCAAATCAATGGCACATTATCATGTTTGCTACATTTGGTCTCTTCATTAGCTCCTGTGAGGACAGACTTGACCGCACCAATCACCGCGCAGCCCAATTACAGGGCTTTGCGTCACCCATTAAGGCTTGGCAGTTGTTTTGCTGGGGCACTGATGGCAAATATGGAAAACAAGCACAGCATCCCCACTTGGATTGTACCAACAACAGTGTCATGAGACTGGACTGTCACCACAACACCCAATTACCCGATGCATCATGTTGACGACCGCTTGATCAAATTTAAGATTGTGAGTCCGGTTCGGATGTAGACGCGTCCACCACAAAAGGAACATGTGGGCGCCACACAAAGAAGACCGAAGTCACGATCGGGGGGGGGGAGGAGGTAGCCGGGTTTCATGTCATTACAGGTTTTGGTGTCGGCGCCACGACCTGTAATTCAAACACACAAAAGCTTCAAATCATTACAGGTAATCTGAGGCGGCCGCTCCAGCACAAAGTCCTATATCCGCCGATTTCTCTGCCTGGAGAAATACAGGAAATTGTGCAAACTTTGTGCTGCTGAATATTCTCAGAAAAGATGTGTTTTTCTGGATAACTTTTAAACACAGGCTGGTTTCACAGACACTGAACCCACATGTATTATCTGTGCTAAAGCTCCTCAGCGGCTTTTTAATCCATCCACGTATCCGCCGTATGATTCCTGCAACTGTGATTCCCTCTATTCTAACGGAGCAGTGAGGAGACTCAACACACATCCACACAGGAATTTTAAAAAAACTGTCGAGAGAGGGGAGCAGAGAAGAGACAAGAAACAGAGACAGAGCCGAGTTAATAAGGGCAGCAAGCTGTGGGAGAAGCCGACAGGATTATAGCGATTATATTACTAAACAGAATCCAAATGGCTCTCTGCAGCCACAGCCTAAGAATCACTGCTTCAGTGCTCGTCTGACTTCCTTTTGTGTGAGGCTGCTTGCACAGTAGGTGAAGGTGCAGGGATGGAGGTGTGTGGCTGGGTGCTTCTCAAATTTGGTGTGGATCCGGATAGGGGGGGCCGATGCCGAACGTTTTCCCTCACTGTTTTTAATATTGCCATAAAGGGTGTTGTTGTTTTAGCATAGAACCCTAACCCTAACCCTAACCCTAACCCTTACCCTAACCCTAGATTTCTCAGAGAATAATTCATGGGTCTTAATGAGGCATGAGGCCAAAATCTGGATCTAATGAAGTAACCTGTGGTTTCCAGAAAGCTGTTCTAGTTAATTGTATTGCAGCTTATTAAAACACACATTTCCCTATGTGAGACTCAAAAACATATGAAAATTTTCTAGTAAAGAAAACAACAATTCGAACCATTTAGATGACCACACACTAGTTTAAACATCACTAGGATTATTTTTACATTGGCCATTAGATCTCTTTCACCTAAGTCTTACACACTGAACTGTTAACTTTCTCTAGTATAACACAGTCTGTGAGGGTTCACATCCTGCTCGTGTCCCATGGGTCAAACAGTGGGTGCTACATGGATAAACCTCCTCCAGGTCCCTATAGGAGACGTCAAGTACTCATACAAACAACATGACGATGAACTGAAGGAAATACAGTAGGTGGCTCATGGTGACGTATTGTCTCCTCAAGTCCACAGTGGAGCCGCTCACAGTGGCAGAGCGGGTGGGAGGCCCTGCCACAGTGTGCCAAGCCCACTGATGATTCAACCCTCATGGTGCCTTCCACAAGGAGGAAGACGGAGTTGGGAGTCCTGGACCTTCCGTCAGGGAGCCACCAGTCGTCATCAGCCCATCCTGGGCCAAATGCCCAGAACGGGCAAAAACCACGTGCTCGGACTGATGGGTGCTATGAGATGTGTCATCCGAGTGGCGTTCTGGCTGAGAAGGACCACGGCAGTTAGGCCCGAGGAGTGAGGTGTGTGGGAAGAGCTGTGAACGAAATCATCATCAACTCCCCACTGTGGTGTTTCATCAGCACGCACAGCTTGCAAAGCAGACTCCTTCGTCACTGGCCGTCTGAACAACATGGGCATGGGCATGTTGTTATTTTGGGCAGTGATAGGAGGAAATCCCATTTACATACTGCACAAACAAAAACAGCAGCGAGGAGGAGGGACAAGAAGGTGGGACAATGATGCAAACGCATCGCAGCAACCCAGAACATCCCAGTTAGGGATCACAGATCCAACCCAGTGACCCTCGAGAATGACAAACAAAGTTTCTCTGTTGGCCGTAAAGTAGGCTCTGTCCATTTGGTTGGATTGGTGCTGGTGAATATGTTTGTTGGATTACGGGTTAGGGTTAAAATCACGGTTTTCTAAGGTTAGGGTCAAGGATAAGTATTTTTGTTGTGCTCCCCCCCCCCCCCCCCCCCCCCCGTGAGGACACTTACACTCGTCTGTAGAGTTTTATAAATTTATATTTAACTTGAGTATGTGCAAATAAAAAATGGTTCCTGAAGAAGTGTACCGTGAAAGACAGAAATAGTCCAAAGTACTCAACCCCCGACTGAGCTCAGAGTAGATTTTCCTGGTCCCTGCAGAGAGTAGATGGTGGAGTCCACTGATTGGAAACACTGGAGCAATTGAAACAACTTAGTCTTTTTCTTTCTTTCAGATTGTGACACTGAAAATATCCTTTGAAGAAGTGTTGGTCCAGAGAGAGTTAAGGTTTGAATTGATTGATTCAATTTCACATTACAAATCATTATTTTCTTAGCAGTAAAATACATATGTTGATCTTTTTTGGGGGAAAGTTGACATATTCGCTGTCTTCAAAATATATCACCACTTAAATGAGATGTTTATTATGAAGCTGTTCATATCTGTTGTGATGGTTTCGGCGTCACCGTGAGCAAGAGAAGACACAGAAAATAGATTTTAAATGATATAAATAGTATATATTATATATGATTTAAATGATATATGCATGCCGTACCTTTAATTTTTCGTGCCGTTCTCCTGGAGTTTCAATTTCCCTGATTTCCCCCCCCCCCCCCCCCCACATGATGAAATTTCCCCATCTGCCATCCACTGTAATTGTTTATTTTGATTATGTATTGACTCCACACATTTGTCAGTTGACAGACACACACAGGCACACAAGCAGACAGACAGACTTATAAAGCATTAGGTTATTTTCTATACAACTATCAGCTATATGTGGGTTTACAAAGTGGCAGAAGAAGCAGAACCACGGGTTGACCGGCGTGGAGAATGCTTGTCTGGTTTGAAGAGCCAGGCTGTGACCCGGTGTAAGCCTGCAGCCTCCAGGACTCATTCTTGTATCATCTGAATAATATTGATGGATGGATGCATTGATTAGCTTCTATATTCAGATTTGATGTAAATTCACCAGGTAACTTCCTGTGAGAGGTCCGACGTTATTAGATCACTTTGTTCCCATTAAAGTCATGTCTCTTCAAATTACCACAAACTAACACAAAGGATTGTTGCAATCATTGGTTGTTTTACTGGACTAACTGGGAGCTTTAGACTCAGCAGAGGCCCAGCTGCAAATTTCTGCCCCTGGGTCAATTTAATCCATCAACTCAACAAGTTGAAGTACTTAGTTTAAGATCTGCTTCTAAATATCTTTGGATATTTGTTCAAACTTTCCTGTTCGGTCATGTCCGTTCCTGCTCTTTTCTTCCGTTTCTTCTGGTCGTTTTTTAATGCAAGCGGTGATGAGGGTGTTCTTAATGCATCCTGTGTGATGAAAGGCTGCATTGAAATTATCGCAACAGTGCTCTAAAAAGAGCAATTACTCATTTTGAGGGAAAGCACAGGGAAACATGGTGGCACCGAGGATTTCAGAGGAGCTCTGACGCGAGCGGGTTTTGTCTATTTAAAACATGAGTCCAGTATTTGTTCATCCATTCATTTCTTTCATTAACTTGTGTCTGAAGGAGAACATGAGCTCAGTGTGTTTGTTGTGTTTCTTTTTTGTACTTTATACATAATGGAAAAAATTGGTGCCGTCACATTTTGAGGTTATTCACCATTGTTCACAGAGAATGTGCTGAGGCAGAGAAACTGAGATGAATTCATTTCTTGGAATTGTCTCACATCCTTGTCACATCCTGTGCATATAACAGACACCTGTCCTGTTTCTTTCTCTGCCAGCAGACCCCTCTGTGTTGGTTTTCTTGTTCTTGTTCTTTCGCTGATTTGATCCTGTCAGCTTTGCCACATTGTTGCTTTTGCATAAACTAAACCATATTATCTAGAGTAGCAGTTTTAAGGAGAATAGCTTTTGGCTCAGAGAAATAAGTGTAACCAAATAAGCCAATTGCCGCCACTTTTCCGCCATCAGGAATATTGTGGGCTTTTGAAAATAGTCCATTTAAATGATCAAGTAGAGCGTGATGGAGGGTTATAGCCTCCTGGTAAGTCAAGTTCATTTAGACCAAACTGACCTCGGTTCAGTCATTTGGGGAGAAACAGGTCAAAACCCAGTGGAGCACCAACCTCAGACTCCCTTTTAGTTCAAATCAAGCTTTACCAGATTTCTGCACACTCATAGATATTAGTCCCTCAAACATACTTATTTTATTTTCATCAAGATCCATGAATTATTCCCTGGTCAAATAAGGAAAATGTTGAGAATTCAATCCTGGTCCTGGTGTAATTTTCCTCACAAACAAAAAATGAAGCCCGAACTTATGTTTGCATCTTGCTCATGAGACTCAAACGATATTTCTTGAAGTAAGATTTTCATATTTAAATGGCACCAACAGTTAGTATATTACATATTTAACTTTAAAAGTGAAAAGTAAATGCAATCACCAAGTGAGCAATTCCTCTTATTTTAAAAACAACCCAAAGACGAATAAAACCCAGATTTTAATTGTTGGCCTAATTGCATTTTTATTACATGCATATATTTTTCTCCCACATATAAAAAGCAACACTTGAGCGCCGCCGTTTATTTCCATCTTTGTAAAAAAATACATGAATTGCACAGAGACCCCCAGTTCTATAAAGCCACTTGGAGCCTGCTGTTTAAAAACATGTGATGTCAAACAAACCAAGAAGTCACGATGACAATAAAGCAGCAGAAGCCAATGACGAGGAAAACGCAGCAGTGACGGGTGGGAGGGGGGGGGGGGGGGGGATGAGAAAACACCAACTGGGAGCATTTAAATAAACAGTGGAGCTTCGTCTCCAGTCTTTTCTTCTTCTTCAGACTCTTCACACCAGGATGTGTGAGTGGGTTCAGCAGCAGAACCTGCCAAACAATGTGATGTCTTTCCGATCAGATGACTAAATGGGACATAATCCCATCGAGGGAAATTATGGATGATATTCCATGATCAAGTTTTTTTACTTTGTAGATTTGTTTGTAGTCTAAAATAGTCAAACAGTGTTGAATATACGATAACCTATATCCGTCTCCTTATTCAATCATGATGTTTCACCCTTTTTTATAGGATCAAATAACCGATTAAAACCAAAGTTTGAGGAAAAATTTACACTTGAACATCAACCAGTAAAAAAAGAACAATAACAGAAAGCATATTTGAGGAAAATGTATTTTTTTTTTTTGAACTTAAGTTTTTATTGAACTTTTTTCAGGCATGGTACATGACAAATTAAACATCTTATCAAATTAAACATCATTCTTTATACAGGAAGAAACACAGCAAAAAAAAACAACAAAAAAAAACAATAAAACCAGGGTCCTAGTGGGGATCATTATTTACCTTTATGTAATTCCAAAACCTGTCCCAAGGAGTCACCCCCTCCTCCCTGTCATCACTCAATCTACTAAGCATACATTCATAGGATGCAGTTTCAGTCATTGCACATACCCATTCTTTCACATGTGGGATTTCTGGCGCCTTCCAATGTCTTAAGATAACTCGGCAAGCTGTTGTTGTACCCACCGAAATTACAGAAAAATGACATTTGGTTATGTTGGGTAATTGAGACTTGTCCCCCAGTAAACAGAGCTCTGGACTTAGGGGAATTTCTGTTCAGGAAAATGTATTTAACATCTACCAGGACCTATTCATTTTGTCCGTGTCCCATCTGCTAACATGGAGGAGGCAGGGTTTATGAACTATACTGCAGCCAGCCAGTAAGATGATCTGACTCAATGTTTGGGGAGCGTCCATATATATTAATAATTATTAACTGTGTCGTCCCCTGCTGTTTTAAAACTACACACACGTTCAGCAACACAACATTTAGCAGCTAAAGAATCTGATATTTCCCACAGACGTCGGTTAGAGACCAAACAGCAGAGCTTAAAGCAGAGTTTATAATGGACAGTACTCGTCTTCATTGTCCTCCTTGGTCTTCACTGAAAATCCAAGTGTGTCCATTGACAGACAGTGTTAATCTGCCACCCGTTAGAGAACTAATTTAAATTCATAATTAGTCCTGGAGTGAGTTTTCCTCGGGAAATCTCTTCAGTTAATTAAAGACGAGGCTGAATGTTGGACCGTCTGCGAAAACCTATTTGCGTGTATCCATTATTGTAAAACCACTTTATGCTTAAACCAGGATTAATCCTCCTCTCCTGGAGAATTATCGTATATTTGAGTGAAAGACAAAATGAAAGTATATAAGGGCTAACTGCCTCCCTCTCTTTTAAATGAACTCATTCATTTTCCACTTCAACTTAGGTTGACAGGGTGGGTGGAGCCTTTTCTGCACCTGGTGTTTAGCAAACCAAGCAGATGAGGGTTGGTCGGAAAATAATGAGAATCATTATGTCCCATGCTATTCGTTTAAAGTCTCTGCGACAGTCGGTGGCTTGTCTGGCTGCACGTTGAGGAGAATTGAAAGCACCGGGAGCGGATGATCCTGGAGAAACTGGGGCAAAACCTGCAGAGACACCGCACAGGTGCAGAGCAGCTGATCGAAGTATCATCCAGACGTAATATCTGCAGTGGCTGGAAGCAGAAAACACTAACATACATCAAATATGAAGCCGGAGAGGCTGCTGGGAGAGTGCATCCTACATTCCATCATATTTCCTACCTCTTCTTATTTCTGTGCACAATCACACCAATGCAAAAATGTGTCCTTTCTCTGAAATGTGACGTCCAATAAACAACCACTGCAGCATGAAAAGATAAACACTAGGGGGGATGATTTTATTTGGATCCATCAAGCAGTGAAACCGACGACACACACAACCTGTTGTTGGACAAATAAAGAGAGCACGTGCTGTATAAATGTGTGCGTGTGTGCATCTGCGTGAGAAAGAAACACATAAGAATATGTCTATATCCATGCTCCATTCATCGTACAAGATAAATCAAGACATCTCCCCTGAATGGAGAAAACCCTGCAGCAGCCAGCACAACACGTATGTGTCTTTATGATCACAGAGCTGGAATTAGAGGTTCTTTGATGTGGAAAATAGCACAGAACGAAAAGAGAGAAAGTCAGAGCGCTCATCATGTCGTCGCTCCATTGTCCGTTCCTCTCCACTTCACAAGCAAGGAGAGAAAAGAAAGAAAAAAAAGGATTTCCGGGCAGCCCATATATGGCCAGGCGACGATGCGGTGTGCAACAGATGAGTCATCGTTCAGACTCCCACACTCCGCAGCCTTACAAGACGGAGAGGCAGAGACAACAGAGCGAAACAGCAAGAGAGGACATGAAAGCACTGCAAAGAATCTGTGTAGAGCCGAGCCTGCAGAAGCAAGTAATGATGTTCACACTATAACATTTCCACTGAAATAATGAGACCACGACAGTGACTGTGCATTGTATTGATCTCTGCAGCCTGTGGTAGAAGATTTTTTCATTTCTTCAGATCTCTGCACTGGTTTACCCACAACCAGACGATGCAGTAAAATGCATGTAGACGTACAATGAGTCTGCACAATTCTGGAAAGGCAAAAATACACATAACCGTTCAGCAATCCAGTTTCAATGCAAAGCTGTTTAACACAGTGGACAACAAATTTGCCAGAAGGATGAAGAATTTACTTTGAATAAATGTCCCCATGTGATGTGAGAGTTAAGCCCATTTCTTCCTGCCTGTGGCCTGAGTGTTAAACCGTGCTTGTTCACATGTTAACAATATGCCAACTCCCAACATTTAGCAGATCTTATTGAATAATTTTAAAAGGAAAATTCAATTTGATTTATTGGTCTGGATCTGGAACTTCTTGGAGTCTCACTGGGTGCCTGAAAACCTCAAAGACCATCTGACAAACCTAAACAAAGACAAGAAACTCTAAATACATCATATGGAACATGGAACATGCAAATAAAATCCAAGCCCTCAAAACAGGAAATAAATCAAAAGTTAAAATTTATAAAACTTCAACATGTATTGATAAGAAACCTTTCAACAATCCCAGAGCCAGCAGCCTGAATAACGATAAGCAGAATAATACCTCACTGACAGTAATAATTAAATGTTATATCATCTTTTTTTCTTTTCTTAAATACAATCATAAACATTACAAAATCGGCACTAATCACGTTGTGCAGCTCAGAGCCACACAATGTAACTTTGTGGGTCTCTCATTTGGGAGGGATTGAGTTTAATCCCATTTTGAGCCAGAACAGCCCGTCTCTTTGTCTGTCTCTTTGTCTGCCAGGAGACGGGATTTACACTTTTACCACAATGTTAACAAACCGGGATATTCGTCTGTCGCTGGGCTTTTCTCCCTGAGCAGGAATTCAACTATTCAAACATCTTTTCAACCCCTGTTATGTCCGTTTGTTCACGAGACATCTTTTCTTCTTGTCGTCTGCACTGAGTCTTCGAAGAACACATTGTCATGTGGGCTGTCGCGACCTCTTGAAATCAGGTCATATACTGACTCAGCAATATCAGTCATTGGAAGTCAGTTCTGTTTTTTCTCTTTTTCTTCTATGTGCTGCTAATTAGCTTAAACACAAAAAGCATGCAAAAGTGAAGTTTGCTCAAAGGCTGCAAAAAACGAGAACGGAGATCTGAGAAAAAGTCGTAATCCTCAGTCTCTCTGTAAAGCAGGAATTCTTCTTTGTACGAATGAGATCTATACTCTGGTAGCAGATTGTATTTACCTTTGGACAGACGGAACGTGAATCTCTGTTTACGAATCGTATGCTAAGCTACGCAGCTGCTGGCCGGAGCATTGAAGTTCATGGGCTGATATGATATGAGAGTGGTTTCTATCTTCTCCCCTGAAATGTTCAACTATGCATTCAAACACTTGGATGCATAACTTCTTAATTGTTAGTTTTCCCCTTTTCTTCTTTGTTATTTGTGTATTTAACCCTGTGGTTTTCCAGCTTTAGGAAATACTCAAATTGTTAACACAGAAATGAATCAAGCTTCTTCAAAATAAAGTTAAGAATTGTGTTAACTTCCTTTGAATTGAAACATACATGATTAAGTATTGAAGTGGTTCTTTTAAGTACCTCCTATTCCTATTCAAACTTGTGTCACTCTTCTTAAATGCAGATCAATAAACAGCATCAAGGCTACCATGGCTGAGCTCTCTCCATTAGTCTGGGATTCACCAGGCAGCTAACACCATGTATGTGTTTTCCTGTATCACTGTCTTCAACAGGGAACCCGTCGAGAAGAGGCCTTCCTCTGACACCGAGTGTGGAAGAGCTCCTGTGACTCATCCTGCCAGGTGCCTACATCTCCCGCTCGCTGCTGTCCATTAAATTCACACCACCTGTCCCATCGATTCCTAAATGAATCATGGCTGCTCCATATGAGTAAGTGCAGCCCGGGGCTCGCTGCCAGCTCTCCACTGTTGGTTTTCTTCTCTGAAGCGATGAACAGCAGGGAAGCCTCAACCGGATTAAAATGGGCTTTGTGTTCTTGGCGAAAGAACGGCACCTTCCTGGTATCGAACAACTCCAACATGTGCCAGAACTTTGTGTTTCTTGTACTTCACATGCTCCGACCGCCTCAGTTTGATGGGGTTGGTGCCACAGGGCTCAGGTGGATGTTGCATTAAAGAGAATCGACCCACCTCGAATCAAGTGGCAGCATTTCAGGCCCCTCTTTTCTTCTCCATGTCCATATTGATCCACCCCAAAGAAAAGTCTTAACAGCCACACACAGAATCAACAGTGGACACAGCGCCAAATGTGAATCGGACACAATGGCGGAGTTTATCACCGGCTGATGAGCCGTGTGAGACATCGATCACAAGAGTGAGACCCAAGCTTAGTGTCCGACCCGCTGGGGCTGAACCTTGAGACGTTTGAACAGCTCCCCGGGTTCATCCAAACCAGACTCTGACACATTCTTTCTAAATGACTGAGATTATGGTTCTATCGACATCATGAGAAAACGTTTTTTAATTAATATTTCTGGCAGGTTCCTCACAGCGTTTTGTTAACATTTGGGGGAATTAATTCAACAAGCAAATTAAATCGAGGTTGTTTCCTTTATCTACAACCTCCTTTTATAACCCCGGCACAGACTGCTAAGAGACTTTTATAAAGTTATGTTTGAGACAGTGATGTGTGAAGGGAGGTGTGTACAGGTGAGAAGACCGGCCCCACACGTCAGACTGCGACGGCTCTTCTTCTCTTGTCAATGGGGGGGGGGGGGGGGGGGGGGGGGCGGACATAGAGGCCAGAGGTTGTAAATGGTCTAATCGGGTGAATCTCCTCTCCTCACTTTCACAAGGCCTCTCATCTGGGAATGACGAGACAGGGCAGCCTGTACCCTCTATTCCACTCTATAAAGCTATTACTGTGACTTATGCCATGTAAGAAGTTGGGTGACAGTGGATGAACGGAGGTAGAAGGAGCACAAGCCGGTCGCTGCAACTCAAATTAGGCAGTTTCATCGTGTGCTTGGTTTAACAGGCAGAGCTGCCCGACTCTGGAGAATCAAATCTGTCTTATCACCAGTGACGTCTTTCGTTCGTGTCACTTATTCTCAGAAGTAAATGATGCATCAAAAAAACTAAATAATATATATTTGATCTGCGTTCTAAATCCATGCCAAGCGAAGCAGTTGGACGACCGCGGCATCGTTCACGCCTGCGGACGCCCACAAACAGCTCTCCTCTGTTTTTGTCTATTTGTTTCACGCCCTCTGTTATAAATGGTTGCTGTGATATCTTGGCCAGGACTTCCCATAAAACACACACACACGCACACAGAAACACACACAGAGACACACACACATAGAGAAAACACAGTGAATATGATAAAAAACCTTGTGAGCCCACGTACGGCACGTGCCAACACTTCAGGTACACAAAGTTAGGATATTCTAAAAAGGATGGTGTTATATTTGCCAGTTTTAAAAGAGGAGATATTGGGTGAACTTTTCTTTTTTTAGAGCTGTTGAAATGTAACTGGCGATGGTCATTATGCAGTGTCTAGGAAGCATTAGACCCAGGTTCACCACCGTTATATTTTAAGTGTTTTATCATTATATATCTATATAGAGTTCTCAATTTGGAGGATTTTAGGGATCGCTTGTTTCGTTTTCCAACATTCAGCCACTAAATAAGTTAATTGTTTCACTGTAACACCTCATAGTTGTAATGTTATCTGTTTCAGAGCACTAAGTCACTCTTCAAATGATGGTGCCTTCAGGAGATGATGACATCTGTAGTTCACAGCTCATGGTGTACATGGTTATTAAGGCAAACACCAACCTGACGCACTTTCTCCTCCAGACGACTGCTCTACTTCTGCTCTTTCCCGGTGAAGTGTACAGTGACTGAAGAGCTAATCACAACAGCAAAGCACAACTTCTAATGAAACGGGTTCAAGCAATCAACAAAGTCGTGTCACTGATTGGACTCTTGCACAGATTGCACCATTGTTTTTTCCTATTTTCTGTTGTGTTGTACTTCCCGCCGGAAGTGAAAGCCATGAGTCCGTCATGAATCAGTATTTCTTTCTGTTTCAGAGCGTCAGTCGTATTTCACCCGCGGCAGGTGCACAGAAAAAAAACAACACCTCATTCAACTGGACTTTGAACAACCTGCTCATTGTTCACTACATCACAGACAACACAGAGAGCTGCAGCCGACGTAGTCACACAGGTGCCTGAGGGACAGTTCTGATGCTCCACTGTATCATGACAATGTGTGCGTGCGTGTGTGCGCGTGTGAGAGACATTAGCATGAACATCAATTACATCATACGAGGCATCAGCGTGTTCAAGCCTTTTTTCCAATCTCACCCATAACGCTGCAGGGACACGTTCAGGTGCTCTTCAACATGTGCAGCCGTCACACCGACATGTGCCTACACAGAAATCCAGTTTCCTGCAGCGTGACCTCAATGCACTGAACACACAAACCATGCTCAACCTGCGGCACATGTCACTTATTCAAGAATCATTTTCATTGCATTGACTTCACTTCCACTGTCTGTGCACACGACCTGGAAGTGGCAAATGTTCTAATTCATTGTTCAGCTAGTTGTTTATCAATTTATTTGTTGGTTACACCATAATTTGCTCTCTCTGATTAAATAACCCCCCTTCCTTTCCCTGCTGGTTTATACAGGAACACACTCAAACACACACTTACACACACACACACACACACACACACACACACACACACACACACACACACACACACACACACACACACACCTACACACAGACACAATCTGCTGCAGCCTCTTAACTTTTGAGCATCCTCAAACAGCACCATCTAGGGGCCAGATGGACTCATAACTGCAAGCAGCATAGTCCATGAAGGCACAGACGGAATGACATCAGTCATTTCAGTGAGAACAACTTCGGGGGGGAAGAACTTGAAAGACAAAAAGAGAATCTCTTCTTCGACTTTCACAATCATCATAAATGTAATGGAGTTAATACTGAAATCTAATTATCTTCAAAAAGGCTTCACACATAAAAACCCGTGATTCATCTTTGCAGGGATTCGCTTCCCTCGGTGAACGAGGGCACCAACACCTCTCTCTCTCTCCCCCCCCCCCCCCCCCCCCCCCCCCCCCCCCCTCTCTCTCTCTCTCTCTCTCTCTCTCTCTCTCTCTCTCTCTCTCTCCCTCTCTCTCCGGGCCTCTGACTGCTTCATGCTGCAGTGAGGAGAGGGCTGTCCTGACTCCTGTGAAGAACAGTGTGGAGGCGACAGGTGTGGAGGTGCAGTGGGGATTCCTACAACACTCCCAACACTCCCAGTGGTTTATATAACTGTGCCTTCAGCCGGCCCACGTCTCACTTTCTCTTTCTTTTTTTTAACCAGCCCTGGCAAACCAGCAGGAATCCAACTTTCAAATGAGCAGGTTCAACCACACGTTTAGAATTTGATTACTGTTTATTAACCTATAGTGTTTGTTGTTGATGCTACCCCGCTGTTAGCTACATGCATGGATTAGAAGTGGCCACTTAGCTGGTCCTCCACCGTGTACTGAAGCTTGAATAGACTCGTTTAAGAGCAGCAAACGGAGAACCGGGACTCAAACAGTCTGGTTTGTCCAGATTGTTCTAATCGACATCAGCTCAGCATCCCAACTCATCTCATCTTCTGTTCCCTGGTTCCCAGCCTCCTCACTGTAGATGCAGCGGGAGGGAGGGAGGGAAGGAGGGAGGGAGGGAGGGAGGGAGGGAGGGAGGGAGGACGGTGGGAGGTTGAGCATCAGGTCAAACCCAGCTCCTCACATGCCGGGCGTCTAATGGTTCATTTGATTACACAGTTTGACAGGAATTGGGTCCATGGATTGAGAAGCTCCCTGCTCAGACAGCAGACTAATGGGGAAGATTGTTTATCCGTAATTTAACCTACTGCTGCTTTACTGGTGATATAGGAGCGGTGACATGATGATAATAATAATAATAATTATTGGTTGTCATTATTATTATTAAAAAGTATAAAACAAAACCACACCTTTACATTCATTCACTCCTACAACATAGAGCAAATGAATATTATGAGATAAAAGGACCAAAAGGTAAAAATAATTGTAAACTATAGCAGCACCGTTTTAGATTTGACTAGTATAGACTGAACGGTGACAGGTAACAGAGCTCAGGACAATCTTGTGGCTTTGTAATGACAACTTGAAATTGTGTGATCACATTATGCTGCTTAAAATAGCATTTTCCGCATCACTTGAACCGACACGCTTCAGTCCTGCAGGTCACCTCGACCAGTACCTGTCAGGTCGAGACAGTCCCCTGACTCACAATCTGCATTAAGCATATGTTGTCTATATTTGTCTTGGACTGTTTCCTGCTGTTAGGTCTGTTGTAACTTCCGCTCGATGGAGACGTTGGAATCTAAAAATTCACATGCCACCAAAACAGAGCCCAGGGTGACTCCTCACTCCCACCAGGCCCTGATTGAACCGTGACCAGGGGACAGTGATACTGAAGAAAGCCCACAATATCTTTATATATGACTTTGAATCAGCTGCTGTTGTTTTCTTGCCTCGTGATGTTTGGAGAGGGCTGGTGCATCAGTTGAGTCTTAAATAAATGTAAAAAAAAATCACACTTTCTCATGTAGAGGCGAGGAACCGAGCAAACATCTCACCAACAGGCGCACTCCCACATTAGGTTATCCCTGTCAAACTTTGAGAAGAACCCCAGAACCACCCACATCCCAGGAGAGAGAGAGTGTGAGCTAGAGGAAGAGGAAGAGGAGGAGGAGGAGGCTGCACAGGCCTGGGAGGGAGGGAGGGAGGGGTGAGGGACTCCTATTCCTGTGTGCACGCGTGTGTGTTTGTCTATGTGAGTGTGTGTTTCTTTGCCATAGACAGGGGGAGGGAGGCTGGGGGTGTGTGTTTCCTCTCCTGTGTTACCGCACCGTCTGCGCCTCACCTCTTTTAATTGGCTGTGGATGCGCTGTCACTATACGACAGCCGCCGGAGAAGTGCGCGCACATCACGCTTTCTGCACAGCTGAGTTCACAAAGCACCTGCACATGAGCGCGCGTGACCTTTGGTGCCTTTTAATTAAGGGAGATTGAACCCCCCCCCCCTCCCGCCCCCTACACACACACACAAACACACAAAGTCCAAATCATAAATGCCCAGAATAAAAAAAACATTATTGATTATTCATTATCACATCAATTATCATAATTAATACACCACTGGAACCTGTCTGTGCGTATTGATGTGTTGTGTTCATTGAAGACAGTTAATGTGTCGATTTCATCCCTGTCACGGACGCACATTGATTTTTGCTGATCCTCTTTCCGGTACCTTTGGCTCTGCGTTGATATCTGCGTAGTTTGGTGTAAACCTAATGTTTCTCTCGCTCTCGCTCTCTCTCTCTCTCCGTGCACAGATCCCTCCCTCCTTCTCTCCCTCCCTCCTCCGTGCGCTGACACAGTCACTCTCACACTCGCACACGCCGGCGTGCGCTTACACAGACACCCTCTCCCCCGCGCCCTCCCCTCGTCTCGGTGCTGTCTCATTCACTCCAGTGCGCCATCCACGCACTGACTCCGACTCGAAGGAAGGGAGGGGGGGCGGGGTTGGATATATACCTCCGAGAGGAGGCCAGGAGCTTCACTGAGACTGGACCCACTTGCAGCGCAAGGACCACAAGCAAGAAGACTCCGAAGCCGGGAGTAGAATTACCAACAGATTTTATCGTGGAGCATAGAAAAGAAAAGACCAGCGAGACCTCATCGTTTTTTGGACTGTCTGCTGGAGCTCCGATTCAACCAATTTGCCTCTTCGCTACACGCCGGTTCCTCTGGATAGGCTGTGGCTGCTAAACAAAGTTGGTAGTAAACTCTTTGGAGTTTGGTAAGAGTCACTTTATATTTCTTCGCTTGTGAGAGTGGACTGCACTGGAGCTTGGGATCGAACCCCTCCGCACACGCCGGTCGGGCTTGGACCAAGCGCTGCATCCTTTTTACGCGCGGTTCCCGACGCTGCAAAAGTTTGTGTCCAGATCTGAAGACTCGTGAGATCAAGTCAGCAGCTGCTTCCGGAGCCCAGCTCCAACACACCTGGGTCCCCGGACAGAGAGCCACTGACCAAGAGCTGAGAGAAGACTCGTATCGAGGTGAGGAAACTTACTTTTAAACGCGTGTTTTATATGAATGAATGACTGTTTAAAGAAGATACAGATTGATGATGAGTGTCGTGTGTGAGTTTCTGAGTTTCATCCCGCTTTCTCAACTTTCTCAAGCTGCTGCTGCAATGTTCCAACAACATGCACCTGTTGAATTGCCTTTTACGCACATTTTACGCACATTTTACGCATCGTCTGTTCCATTAAATACGTTTTCCTTACAGAGATTTTGATTTTACTTTTGATTGATTTGAATTCTAGGGCTGCTACATTGCTGCGTATGATGCCTAGGTGCAGTCATACAGCCTGACGAGTGCAGCCATGCTGGATGAGGCGAGGTGAACGACCAGCAGGAGAAAGTTAGACTCTGGCAACAGGTTGATCCACAGCACTCTGTGATGTGCTTGTTCTGCAGGATAGGTTCGGATCCGGTTGTAGAAGATGTAACAGCTTCTACATTTATATAAACCCAAATGTCATTTAGTTGATTTTCGAATCAAACATCTTCTTCTTTAATCAAGGTTCCTGACAAGCTTTTAATAATTACCAGTCTGGATTTTATTTGTTCTGCTTGTCAGACTTTTCTTTAAAAACAGGTTTTGAGCATCATATATCACTTTGATACCTGAAGGACAATGTAAATACATCCTGTCTTGAATCTGAACAAACACACCCTTCTCTCAGCATATTGTCTCCAGATGCTCAAGAGTTTAAGTCAGCAATCCGTTTCCCTTTTCCTGCTGGTTGCTTTTGCTGTCACACGGTTTTGCAACGAAGCTGCCCAGCACAGTTTCTTGCACACGTGTGCAGCTGCTTGCCACCGGGTGTACAGCAGAAAGAGGGAGCGTGTGCAGTTTATGGATGACGGATGACTTGTATAATGACCACATAACTCCTGAGTTTGCCTCAAACTAAACAGAGCGACTTGCAAAGGGTAAGAAGGATGTCAGGAAACTGGGAACAGTCAGTCTATCTTTCTCTACCTGTTGCACACAAATCTCATCTTGAACAGAAGACTGAAGATTAAAAGCAACTATTTAGTTATAGTCTGGCTGGACAATCATAAGATGAACTAATAATCAGTTTGTCTAAATTTATTGCAGTTTCTATCTGATTTAGCTTTTCATAGATTCCCATTGTTAGATTTTAAATGACTTGCTTGATGCTGCAGACGTTCATTCGGTCTATCATCTTTTGGGTTTATACACTTGGCAGGGATGAGTTCTGCAAATCTTTCTGTGTCTGTGACTACATAACTGTTTGTATGGGCAAAAATAGAGAGCATGTCGCTGACGGTTATTTTCATGCTCGTTGCTTTGATTTCACACCGATCTGCAGAAAATAAATGCTGTCTCCATAACAACAATCTGCTCTTCAGGCCGCCTGCTTTGCAGAAATGTTGTTGACGACAGCAAATACACAAATAAGAGAAAGGGCCAGAATGGTCGCAGAGAGGGAGGGGGGGGGGGGGTGGCAGGTAGAAGAACAGCAAGATACACACTGAGTTCTCCTACGACATCTGGACCTCCTCTCTCTTGTAGCTGTGCGCCCCATCAGATGCCCATTCATGGAGCTTCCGGTTGTTGGGACGCAGGAGGGAGGCGGGAGGGAGGGAGGGAGGCAGCCACCCACACAAAGCAGAGGTCTTTGCTGTGCTGCTCACAGAGAGGAGAGGGGAGGGAGGGAGGGCGAGGGACAGGGAGGGAGGGAGAGATGTGAAAAGAAAAATGCGAGGAACGTAATTATGAGTTCTTCCCGACTGAAAAGCGCAGGTGCTCCTCAAAGCGAATGTCACAACAGGCGTCAGTCTCCTGCACTGCCCCACTTCTTTATGATTATTACCTCAGTCACACACAGCAAACACAGGCCGTCACTGGTAAATCTTAGATAACACATCATGCAAACACTATCCCTCGCTGATCATACTTTTACTATTTCAGTTGACAGTTGATTTATTGGCTCTGCGCTCTTTCTCCAGGTTCTATTAGTCATGCAGTGGCACAGGTTGGAGTCAAGTCCACATTAACTCATGTTTGCAAGATGAGTCACATATGAATTATCGAGAGAACTGTGGATGCTTCATTCGACTGCATGCTGCACATTTGCAGAGCAGCATCAAGTCCTGATTAGAGAAGCTTTAAGTGATTCACAAGTTTAAAAACCTGCATGCATCTGCATTAACTTTCATGCATTTGCAAGAGTGGCTGTCATTTGTCATTCTGGGGGCATATTTCATTGCACCTCGTGCTCTGGTATGCAACGCAGGACAGATTTCCGGAGCACAGATGCCACAGCAGGATATGTAATCACACTTCACCGCGGACCCAGACCGACCTTTTCTCTTGTTTACCACTCGAGGGAAGAGTGCATTGTACGAATAACAGAACTAATAAGCGTCTGTGGTTGCCAGTGGCAATGCCTCTATGAACGTCAGACTGACGCACACGATTCACGGATCGGTTCAGTGTGTGGGAGGAGAGAGCAAGAGCTCGGAGATACCAGCCTGCTGTGAAGGACTGTAATTGCAGTGGCAGAGCAATTATGTCCCGAAGAACTGAGCATTTAGATCAACGAATCTGCCCTGAAACACAATGATACTGATCACTGGCAAATCCCTGATGAATAAATATCATTTCCACAGTGGGTCCTATTAAAATGCATTCCACGAATATTGTGAAAATTGCACATTTGATTTGTAGAAAGCTCTTCTCCTGCATACTGATATTTGTTCTAATGATTTAGATTGTTGAAGCACGCTAACAGATTTTTTCCCCCTGTTTTTCATTCCATGTTTCTCTGCAGCTCCTTTTCTGAAAGAGACATGACAGATTGTCTGAAGCACTAAAACCTACAAATCCGTAGATTCTTCAGAGAGGTTTTGAAGAGAAGTCAGAAGATCTGAAACAAGTGCAGCAACTTGCAACAAAGAAGATAAAAAAACATCCTGACTAAACCAGAAAGTACATCAGCGTCCCTTATCTGAGCCGACCCAATGGCGTCGTCAGCTCTTACCGGCCCCTGTGTGGCCCTCGTCCTTCTCTGTTTCGGTTTGTCATCTTGCAACCCCTCCGGCCCCGCCTCGGCCACCTGCGCCACCCTGGAGCAGAGTCGCTTCTTCGGCGTGTTCTCCTCGACGACCACCTTGCCCTCCACGCCGTGCTCCTGGACCCTGCAGAACCCCGACCCTCGCCGCTACACCGTCTACATGAAAATCACAAAGCCCACCGACTCCTGCGTGCCCCGCCAGATCAGAACCTTCCAGTTCGACTCCTTCATCGAGACCTCCCGCACCTACCTGGGCATGGAGAGCTTCGACGAGGTCGTTCGGCTGTGTGACGCTTCGACCACTGTCACCTACCTGGAGTCCAGCAAGCAGTTTCTGCAGATCCGCAAAGTGGCGCCAAGGAACGGGCTGGAGATCGTGGACGAGGAGAGCGACGGCAGCAACTTCAAGGCTGAATTTCTGGTCGTGGGGAAGAGGAACCCAAGTATGCCTGCCTGCCAGATGCTGTGCCAGTGGCTGGAGAAGTGTCTGTCCAGCAGCACCCATGATTATCCCTGTGGCATCATGAACACCCCCTGCCAGTGCTGGGAGGCCCCAAAGAGGAAACCAGGAGGCTGTTACAGGGGCGGAGTCTACGTGGAGAACTGTGTGGCTGTTCCCAAAGACAACAGACGCGATGCCGAGATTATCAGTAAGTTCATTTGTTTAGTTTGGTTTATTACATTTGTTTTCAATGGGGAAAGAAGGGAAAAACAAAAGAGGTCAGAATCAAACAATAACAGAGTGATTCTCCAGGTTAGTTGTGTTGTTTTATAACGACCCCTGCTGGACCTGACTATCGACTGAGGGAGGTCATGTTCTCCAAGATCCCACATCTCTGTGGACCAGGCAGGCACTAATTGTTTGTCTGCCGAGGTTAATGATCCGTGTTCGCAGCCCAGGGGCCCGGGCGGAGGATGTGCACTCCACCGCCACAAAGCAATGAGAAGTAAATCAAAGGGGCTCCAGTAATTTGCCGCAGCATCTTGAGGCTTAAGTGGCAGAACCACCTGAACCGCACACATCCCCGTGTGCTCCCTTTCTCTTAGGTAGACATGATAGATTTAATGCTTGGCAAGGTCAGGGGGGTTTGGAAGAGATAGAGAGGCCATTTTCTGTGCGATTAGGTTTTTTTTTTGGGGGGGGGGGGGGGAACAGAGACCTCAGTCAGCTGGCAGCGGAAATCTGAGTGCAGCAATTCCGGTCGTCACGGCAACCCGCCGGTCGGCCTGACACGCCGCTCTGCCGTGGTTCACACGGTGAGTGGTTAAAAGCAGCCAATCACCATTTCAAATGGAGCATCTATCGGCCTGAGTGCTCGCTGTCCTCGCAGAGAGCCTTACTTGCTCATTCGCTGTGTATAAAACAAATATTACTCACTTCCTGTTCGCTTCTTTGAGTCAAAGTTTTGCAAAACATAGTTTTATTCAGTTGAATGAACCAGTTTGCACCTTTGCCTCAGTATCTGTTCTCATGTGGTCCTTGCAGAAGGCTGGGCTGGATGGGGTCGCTGGTCCGAGTGCAGCCAGGAGTGTGGCGGCGGAGTCCAGGTGCGCAGCCGGACCTGCCAGCCCGAGGACAGCGTGTGCAACGGGACTGTTGAGGAAGGACGCGCCTGCAACCCTCAGGCCTGCATTGGTAAGCCCACCTGTCAATCAGCTGGGGAGCCCTTGGCTGCAGGTGCCTCCAGTTCAGTGGAATAATCTGTGCAATCGTCTAATTCCCTCAGGCAAAGAGCGATCCAGGAGCCAGGGGCTGCGGGCCATCGTCGGTCTGAAGAGGGACAGCGCTGCTGAATCCAGCCAGGGAGTTGTTGCACCCCAAACAGGTGAGATCACAAGGACCCTCTGAAAGCTGTGCTTCACTTATGGATTATTTATCCATAAAAAGTTTGAAGATTTCCCTCTAACACATGCTTTCTCCACAGTGGAAATTAAGACTGATGAGTGGTCCTCCTGGAGCGCATGCTCCATCACCTGTGGGGAGGGCTGGCAGGGTCGCACCCGCGTCTGTGCTACTTCCTCCTTCACCACCCAGTGCACCGGGCCCCTGCGGGAGAACCGCCTCTGCAACAACACCGTGGTCTGCCCTGGTGAGTGCCCGCTTCCTCCTCTGTGCTGTGAACGTAATGGATGGGGGGAGATAAAGAGACAAAGAGGAGACTGTGATTCAGGGACCACACTTGGCCCAGTTTTTTGAAGTTACACAATAATGGTTAAAGTTGTTGCTCAATTATTTTACTTCACACAGCCACAAAGGAAAAGTAGATAAAGAAAGAAAACAGATTGCGGTGAAGAGACAAAAATTCAATATTTAATACATTTCCATGACAGTGTTTACATGTAGTGCCAACTGAAAGGGATTATGTGGAGGACTGCACCATCTAGTGGAGATTTCACACTTTTCCTCCACTGTAGATTCTCTCTTCTACCTTCCTGTATTAAACTCAACCCGTTTGTGACCCGTGTGCAGTGAATGGTGCTTGGGACGAGTGGACCCCCTGGAGCCTGTGCTCATCCACCTGCGGCCGTGGGTACCGTGACCGCACCCGCACATGCAAGCTGCCCCAGAACGGAGGAGAGCCCTGCCGCGGCCCCACAAGACAAACCAAGTTCTGCAACATCGCCGTCTGCCCAGGTGAGTCATCTCCAGATCTGGAGGATGTGTCATGCAAATTTTAATTTGCTACCAAATACCAGAACTCCTGACTCTGGCAGCGATGCTTGACTCCTGACTTCACTCTATTCATGCTGTTTTGAGAGGTAATTACAAAAAAGTATTGGCATAAACCCCCCCGTCACAATCTGCGAGCACAGTGGCAGGTTGACACAACATCTGACACATCAACACAATAAAAGCTTCTGTTGGAATTAGTCAGTGGTTGATAGAGAACGGCCGGTGACTCACGCTGTGCTCATGGTCACTGAATGCGTTAGAAGCTCGGTTCTCTCCCTTTCAGCCTCCTACACGTGTGCTGAAAGGATTTCAGTTTGCACAGCTACTTCTTCTTCCCAGTGACGCTGGGCTGTTAACAGTTAGTTGATCTCTGCGTATCAGCAGATGTCTCCGTGCATCACAGCTCGGTCGCTTCCAGTTCCTCGAACAGCATCTGTTCGGCGAAGTCTTTATTTCTCTTTTGAAAATGGAAAGTTGAGGGAAATTGAGTAATCCCTTCAAGGTCCATTTAGAACCCTTTTTAAGGCCACGTGATCTGCTTCACCGTCTTAAAGGGCAACATATAGCAGCAATTACTATTGATTTCTTTCTCCGTTCTATTTCTAAAGTGCTCCAATATTTCAAGGCACTTCTTCTCCCGAATTTGAAACTGGAGCAAGAAAAGTGTAAATCAATATTCCTTTTCCTTTATGTGTCTATAGCCTTTATTACAAATGCCTAGTATTGGATTTTCTTTGTAAAGTTCTGCTTGTATGTAAGAAGAAAAAATTGTCTTCTCAGCCGAGTAACAAAAGTTTGTCATATTGTCCATAAAGAGGTAAACTTGATAGGACAGGCCAATACAGCCAAGTTTGAAGGTTTCACTTGAACTGGAGTAAGTCATGTGAATTCGTAATGGCATCAGCGAGTTTGCC